>NW_018252499.1:0-1140 GCF_001263595.1 Phalaenopsis equestris
CCTCCACATAGACAACACTTTGCACCCATACATTGACCCACACAACCACCATAAGCCATTTTTATAAAACCTCCACCTCCATGGCCATGGAAGGTGTGCTGAAAATTTCTTAAGGATGCCCTCTGAAATCACTCCCTGAGCTTTCTTGAGACCTCCACAATGCAACCCAACCACTCCATCGCCCTAATTCCCCTTGTTGTCGGAGTTCACTTTTTTAGCTCAAATCCTTGTTGAAGATAGGACATTCTCCACCACACCTCCATAGTTCACTAAATCCAAATTAAACTCACCCACACCATCACCACACTGAACTAAGACAAAACCCTATCAAATCCCCCTCATACAGAGCCTCTAAGATAGCTCAAGACCAACACCCAAATTCAGTCTTGATTAAATTTAGGTCTAGACCTTTCACCACAACCAGAGGCTCAATCCCTAGCCTCCTTGGACCTCCACGAACGTGTCGAGCACCTCTGATTGAAGCTTTCCTTCTCAGAGCAAAGGTATTGAACTTCCCTTCTTCCCGAGCCTATTTTGATTCTCCATTTAATTAGAGTTGATTTAATGGCATGTTTACCAAATGCATGTGTTCTTCACACTTAGATGAGTCCATAGGATCAAACCCGAGGTCATTTTATGAAGAAATGGGGGAGATCTTGAGGTTTTAGGGTTAACAATTATAGGTTCACTCTATTTGGGGGAGATGACATTGAGCCGTTGGATCACACATGTATCAAATGAAGGGCTCTGATTGCGCTGGATGGAGCGCGGGCCGAGTCAGCGGCTACGTGGGAGGCGGCGGCCAACCAGAGCGCGCCGCCATGCATGTTTTTAGAGCCGCCTAAAAAATTAGGGATTTTTTATTTAAATAAATAGCCCTAACTTCAAAAATTCATATCTTGGTGTAGAAAAATCACAAAAAATAAAACAAAAATATACCTTGGCTTAGTGAACAGAGGAGAATAATGTGGAAATGATTTCAAGTCCATTTGATGCATTATTTATTTTTAATTAATTAAACACTATTTTGAATCATTTGATTCTCCATGCATATTGGCACATCACCTTGGCTTAAAATTTTGGCATGTTGTAGCCTTTGTCAAGAAAAATATTCTCTGATTTTTCCAAAGTAAGAGAAGG
>NW_018252499.1:1157-5722 GCF_001263595.1 Phalaenopsis equestris
ACCCATATTTTTCAAGTTTATGTCTATTATTTGCATAAATTAAACATAATAATTAGCATGTTGCTTAGAAAATTCAAAGAAAAATTTGGAAGGTTTATTATGGCCAGAGAACCCTTTAGAAAATCGTTCATGAGCTAACTCATTAAGAATGCACCTATTTTTCACAAACCCTAAAAGGCAAATAAAATTAATTTTGGGAAACAGAGACATATGAATGACTTAATTTTTAATCTCCACTAAGATTCAAAGTTCGGATAACTCCCCACAAAAATTTCAAATATTTGGAGCTCATTTGATAACTCAAATTGATTTTCTAAGTTAAATGTCATTTTTAACACTAAAATGATTTTTAACAATTAAAATATAACTCAGAATTATAAAAATTAGTTTTTGGAGTTCTCTGTGATCAGATGAATTTTCTAAAAATAAATTTATAATTAAAATAAAATTTCCATTTTTAAGCCATTCTTTAATATTTAAATAATTAAGAAATAATATAAATCTCAAAAATAATAAAATTCATAAAAATGTTCTAGATTGTTTTCTAAGCACTTAGAAACAATTGGAATTTTTTAATTTTTTATGCTTAAAATAATTTTTAAAGGCTAAAAATGGATTTTCACTAAAATAATTCTAATAATTCAAAGAAAAATCAAAAAAATATGAAATTTGTTTCTCTGGGTTTCTTGACCTCAGAGATATTTATTCTAGGTTCCTTGATCTTATAGATATTTAATTAAAATATAAAACTTATTTTTCCACATTTAAAATATTATTTAATAATTAAATTTTCAAGAATTAAAATTCTCCAGAAATTAAAATACTTCTAATAATTCAAATAAAATTCACAAAATCATGAAATTTAGTCCCAATGATTCTTTGCCTAAGTCTAGCTCCAGTAAAAATTTCAAGCAATTAAGCTTTGCCTTGGTCATGTTATGGAATTTTCTTTGATAAATCTTATTCTTGTATATAAATAAATATATAAACTAAATTAAAATTTTAAAAAATTACATTTTCTCTTTTGATATTTTAATTGACCCATGAATGAGGTGGGATGCAAATTCCAAAGTCATTTGAATTAAATTTGACAAATTATGAAGTGATAGAGCCATAGGGGCAAAAGTGTAATTTTGGAAATTTGGTCTTAATTAACATTTAGTCAATAGGGGAAATGGGTAACCTTTGATCCTAATCAACATATTTGGAGGATTGAAACACAAGAGATTAATTGGCGGAAATCAATCTCCATTTTCTTAATTAAAAGGATAAACTTGTAATTTCCGTAAATTATTAAAATTCGGAAGTCTAACAAAATTAAATGATTCCAGACTTAGGGGTATAATTTTGAGTGTTAATGACTCACTAATTTAATACCCCTATCTGGTGTTCAAGTGACATTCAAATGTTTTGATGATGAATTATTATCACTTAAAATTTAGTCTCTTTCAAAATGACTAAAACATCTACCAAAATCTTAAGGGCTTCGTAGTGAGCTATGCTAAATCAAATTCGGTTAAATGAGGATTAGAAAAGTGAATATAATTAAAAATTTGATCACCTTTGAAACACTACAAGCTCAAGTTAAAACTAAAATTGGTTAAATATCTTAATAACACTAACTTGCCCCTTTAAGGGTTTTCACCCACATAAATCTCAAATTAAATTATAAGTGATAATTACCCTACTTTTAGGGATAATTGAAACGTCAATGTTCATTGAGCATTAAAGGTATTTATAGGATGAGTTATTAAGCAACATAATAAGTTTAAAAAGAGCTCGAGACTTTTCACTAGGAAGTGAGAGGGAAGCATGAACCTGGTTCTTTCTCCAGTCCTGTTTGATTCCTCGGAGGTTGTTTGATACCTCTTAATATGTTTTGCTTAACAAAAATCATCCTTAATTAAATTAATAGGGACCCACCAAGATATGACTTAAGGTTGGGTAGATCATTAAAACCTTACTTTTCTGCTTCATATAAAGTACTATCACGTGCATTTTGAGTTTCAGGTGGTAGAACAAGAAGACTCGCTAGGTACACTTTTTATAGTTTACAGTGTCGTCTTTCTTATACTTTCATGTTGTACTTTTTATGCTTACAAAACTTGCATGAAAACCAAAATTTTTAGGATAGCCATAAAACCAAAACTAAAACAAAAATCAACATTAAAATCAACCAAGATAAAATTCACCCTCACAACATTTAAAATATAAGACAACTCAAAATTTAATCACAAACATCATGAAACAACAATTGCAACTAAATTAAGACAGATGATCGGAAATCCCTCGGAGGAGGTAACCTACGGTTGCTAACGAGGCTTCCCACGGTCTAAATGAAAGTATGGAACTCATTAAGTTGAGTTTAGTAAATTCATTTGGACTAAGTGAATCCAATAAAAAAATAGTGGTACCGGAACGAGGGAATCGTAGGATTCCTATCGGTGTCTCTCTAATCAATTTTAACATGCCTCATAACATTTAAAGAACTAAAACCATAGGGTCATCTGATTTGACATCTTAACTTGACACCCTAGAAAACTTAAACTCGTCACGGCAAGGAGCTTGAAGCTAGGCAGCACGACCATCTTCAACACAAAACATGTCTTCCCTAGTGAAACCATTCCTTCCTTAGAATTAAACAACAAATACATAGTATTTCAAGGTAGTTTGCTTATGCAACGTAAATCCTCACCTTATCTTTAGGCCTTTATACAGCTCTGCTGTACAATATAAGCCCTAACTCGTTTTAGGATTCTAAACAATATGATAGCTTTGGAAGTCACCAAGGTTCTCCTCCGGATCCAAAACATCCCCTAGTTCTTCCTCCTCTGGATTCTACAATAAAATGTTCCAAATTTGAGTCATTCACATTTCACACCTCTTTGTCTGATTTCATTGAAATCTCTTATCCTTTTGAACTCCTTGAAGATAGTATTTTCTGATTTTTATTGAGCATTTTCTTAGGTGACTTCAGTTATCTAAGATGTAATTAACTATAGGGGTTTGTCTTATAGGAAGCTTACCCGAACCCAGCTTAATATAAACCCTATTTAATTCTTCATGTTAAATATGAGAACTTGTCGGAAAATAAAATGGTTTTGCAGACCAAACGGACGTCATATAGTTCTTAGTTTATTTGATCGAGCCTCATCCTCAAGTCTTGAGTTTATCCATCGGGATAGATACAGGGTTTGAGGTATAGTGCTCTTTCATTTAAACTATGAAAAATATGGGGTCAATTTGATTTCATATTTTTTTTTCCAAAACTTAAATCTATATGTAAATTAAGATGTCCTTCCGAAGAGGGCGACGAGGTTTCAATTCTGGTGACCGACAGCTTCTTACGGGCAGCTCCACAACCCAAAATAGTGTCGACAGCTTCTGGCGACTCCACTGGGGACAAGCTTTTCTCTCCATTTAAATAAGGAAATATTATCTTCACACATCGTAATGCATTCATGTCCCTCATGAATCAAGATTACCTTTCTTCCGTTGGCATACTTTACCCATTTTTGTCTTTGGAAGGTACGGTCAATTCTTCGGACTTCAGGATCGTCTGTTCAACCATGTATGAATAGAAGGGGTCAGGAGGCCATTAAGGACTTTTTAATCTTCATGTGGGGTTGGACCCCAATAGGTGTGTTGGTGGATTAGTTCCACCCAGGCATTGTGTGTAAAAAATGGGTCCCGCATTGGATCCTAAACACTTCACATCTCCTTTTTGAGTTTGATTTGTTGTTCTGCAAATTAAATCAATTAGTGTTGTGTTGCACACGCTTTAAAATTTTCTTATATTAATTAAATTTTTCTACTTTCAAATTACCTTTTTGCTGAAAATTTTAAAATCCCCAAAACTAAGACTTAGTCAGTCTACAGATCAACCTCTGTTAATTTTCAGTGCTTGCACTAAGATTACAAGGTTTTGCCCATATAGCTAACCCCAGAGCTTTTTATTTTAAAGCTGTTGCAATGGCCTTCCCAATGCTGACTGTTTCTTGCAACTTGCCAACAAGACATGAAGCCCGTAATGTCGCTCCTACCATTAAATTCGGAGCCGGATTTGAAGACCTCGAGGTTATCCTCAGGAAGGCCACGTTCATCATAATGAAAGTCAACGCTCCAGAAATTCAAGAGTTGTCTGCTAAGTTCAACTTGAACTGTCTTCAGGACTTCCCTTCTTATAAAAAGGCCAAGACTACTGTTGTCACTATGACACCTACCAAGTCTGCTGTCCCCGCTGCTGCTGAGGGGAAAGAAGTAATGATCATGGAAGATCCGACTGAGGGATTAGTTGTCCAACCATCAATATTCAAAATTGGATCAATTTCAAGAACTGCACCACTAACCCAAACCCAAAGGAGAAACCACAACAGAAGAGTTTGGAGGGCCATTAAAGCCCAGACTCCTGAGGGGATACCCGTTAAGGAAGATCCTCACCAAGACAAATCAAGATTACTTAAAACATATCCACTTCTGTGGGGAAGTAGATTCCATCCTTCAATGGACAATGGATACCAATGGATACGAGAGTATCTGACAGCGACTTTATATATGCTTAAAAA
>NW_018252500.1:0-561 GCF_001263595.1 Phalaenopsis equestris
ACCTTTTCTCCCGCCCTCTTTCTCTCTCCATTCCTACCTGCCTGTCTTTGTCCTTTCATCTCATTTCTCTCTCTTCCTCTCTCCGTCTCACAACCTTTCACTCATTTATGTCTTCCATTATTCCTTCACTCCCTCCCTCTTTCCTTCCATCTTGCATAACCTCGTCACTATCATCTCTTTCTTCTTGCTCTATGTTCTTATTAGATCCTTCTCTCCCACTTCCTCTTCCTTCCTCCTCTCTCACTCTATGAATCTTCATTCTTTCTATATCTCTCCTTCTCTCCCACCCTCCCTCCATCCCTCACGTGCACTTTCTCTTGTTCCTCCCTTGGTTTTTTACTCTCCCCCTTTCTCACTCACTTTACTCTGACTATCTCCTAGGCTAGCTATCTCACTCGATCTCTCTCCCTTATATTTCCTCTATCTTTCACACTACTTATATGTATTTTATATTTCTTTTATTTCAATTTCCCTTTCTCCTCCGCCCTTTTCTGCTCTTCCTCCCTCTCCCTCTCTTCCCTCCTTCCCACCCTACCTCCCTCCCTGCCTCTAACTCTCTTG
>NW_018252500.1:1965-4141 GCF_001263595.1 Phalaenopsis equestris
TTCTCTCTGCTCCCTCACACCTCCCTCCCTCTTTTGATCTCTCTTCTTAACTCTCTCTCTCTCTCTCTCTCTCTCTCTCTCTTTCTTGCTCTCTTATGTCTCTCTCTTCTCCCTCTTTTATCTTTTCTCACTCTACCTCTCCATCTCTCCTTCCCTCACACACTCTCCTCTATAACTTTCTCTATCCCTCTATCGCTTTCCTTATCTCACACTTCTTCCCTCCTTCCTATTTGACATTTTCTTTCTCACTTTTCGCTCACTACCTTTATTCTCTTTGACTGTTTCTCTCTAGCTCTTTATGTTGCTCTTCACTCTCTCTACTTCCCTCTCTCTCTCTCTCACACTCTCTTTATCTCTCCAATTCTCACAGAGTCTACCATTCTTTCACTCTCTCACTGTAATTTTCTTTCACCCGCTCTATCCCCATCACTCTCCCTCTTGCACCTCTCCCTATCTCCCTCTCTCTATCCTTCACTCCCTCTATCTCATACTCTTTCTCAACCTAACTCTCCCTCTCCCTTTTCCTCTCTATAAAACCATCTCTCCCACTCACTCTATCTCTTTCTTTCTCTCTATCTCTCTTCTCTCTACTCTCCATCTCTCCTTTCCTATATTAATTCTTCTGCCTCTCCCTAAGCTTTCTTCTCACTCCATTTTTATCTTCACTCTCTTACTCCTCACTTCTTTCCATCTTTCTTCCCCACCTTCACTTATCTTCTTTTCTCTTTTCTCTCTCTCTCTCTTTTTCTCTATCCCATTCCTTATATCTTCCTCACTTTTGCACTCTCTCAATTTCTCCAG
This sequence comes from Phalaenopsis equestris, assembly GCF_001263595.1. Classification (NCBI taxonomy): domain Eukaryota; kingdom Viridiplantae; phylum Streptophyta; class Magnoliopsida; order Asparagales; family Orchidaceae; genus Phalaenopsis; species Phalaenopsis equestris. Next base: position 2,767 of record NW_018252500.1, read on the forward strand.
CTTTATATCTCCATATTTATTTCTCTCTCACTCTTATCATTACCTCTCCTCTCTTATTTTGCTCACTCTAGGTGTCAGGTTCGAGCTCGACCCAAAAATGATTTGACTTGAACCAAAACCAAACTTAAGCTTAACTTACAGGCCTAAACCAGACCTAAACTTTTTTGTTGATTTGGGCATGTTTGGGCATTCAGGTTCAACTAATAAATGGATCAAAGTCTCTAACCTAACGCTGACTAAGGAAATATTTGGGTCAAATCTATCTTGGATTTTTCAAGTAAAGCTTAAGTCATGTTGGCGTGTCGGGTCAATTTTTGACACCTCTAGCCCAATCTCTCACCCCCACTCTATCTTTACTCTCACACTCTCTCTCCCACTCCCTCATCCTCTCTTCCTCACTCTCTACATTAATCAAATAATATCTTTCACTATATTCACATTACTATAATTCCCTCTCTCCACTCCCTCGCTCATATCTCTCTCTCTCACTTGCTTCACACAGTCTCTCTTTGTTTATTATGAACTATCTTTACCTCCCTTAATCTCTATTGCACTTTCTCTTTATCTTTTCTCTATCACACTCATGTCACTTTCTTTTCTCCCTCCCTCTCTCTATCTCTTTCTCCCACCATTTGTTATATCCCCCTCTGATGGTTTAAATCTCTCTCCTCTCTCCGACTCTCTCCCTCAAATCTCTGTTACTTTGTTGTGCCTACCCTCTCTTTTAATCTTTCTTTTTCTATCTTTTGCTCCCTTTTTCACACGAACACACACTCTCTCTCTCCTTTTTTCTCTCTCCTCCCTTCCTCTCTCACTCTCACTCTTATTGTGACTCTCTCTCACTCTCTTTTCCTCTCTCCCTTTCCTCTCACTCTCACTCTCTCGCCCCCTCAGGTGCTCTCTCTCTCTCTCTTTTCTCTATCTCTCTTACACTGTCAAGCTCTCTCTTGCTCACACACTCTCCATTTTTGCACCCACTCCTCATTCACTCTCCCTTTCTCTTTCTCCCTCCCTCTCGTAATCTTTACCTCACTCTCTTGTCTCTCTCACACCCTTCTCCATCTCTCTCTCCCACTATTCTCCATTTCACCCCCTCTCTCCCACTTCAAGTATCTCTCACAATCACTCTCTTGCTCTTTATTTCACATAACCTCTCTCTCTCTCTTACTTGTGCTATTCTCTATCTCTTTACCTCATTATCTCTCCCTTCCTCTCCCCTTCCTCTCTCACTTTCTCTCTCACCAAATTTGTCTGCCCCTCTTTTTTTGTCCTCTCTCCCACCTCTCCCTTGCACTCTCACCCTTTCACTCACTCTTACTTCTAGTTGTTTCTTCTCTTTAGCTCTTCTCTCTTATTATCTTTCTCTCATTCACTC
>NW_018252500.1:4765-9250 GCF_001263595.1 Phalaenopsis equestris
CTTCTTCCACTCTCTCACCCTAGCTCTTGTTTTCTCTTCCTCTCTCCTCCTTTATTGCTCTATCTTGATCTCTCTCGCCCTCTCTTGCTCTACCTCCCTCTCTCTCATTGTTTCTCTTCTATTTTACTATTTTCCTCTCTTTCTCTTCACTCTCTCACTCCATCTCTGCTCTCCATGTCTCTCTCTTCTACCTTCCCTAGCTTTTCTAGCTCCTCTCTCATCTCTCTCTCTCCCACCTTTTCTAGCTCTTTCCTTCTCTCACTTGTCTCTCCTTTCTTCTCTCGCTCCCTCCTCGCACTCTCTCTCTCTATCATGAACTCTTCAAGCCTTTCTCTTTCTCTCCTGCTCTTGCTCTCTCTTTTCTCTCGCTCCCTCTCCCTAACTCATTTGTCTCTCTAACTCCCTCTCTCTCTCTTCTACTCTCATTCTAACTCACCCTCCCACTCTCTAACATTTTTTTCCTCTCTCTATCCTTCTAAATTTCATTATTTTTTCTTTTAATGTCTATATCTTTGTCCCTCTTTCCGACTTCCCTTCTCTCCATCTCTTTTACCCTTTCTTGCTCCTCTCTGTTTTTCTTTTCTCTTTCTATCTTTTGCTCCCTCGCTAGAGCCCACATACGCTTACCCTATGTGTCTCTCCCTCCCATCTTCTTTGCTTTCACTCTCATTGTGTTTTTCTCTTTCTCTCTCCCTCTCCATAACTCATTTCTCTCACTCCCTCTCCCTAACTCATTTCCCTCTCTCTTTCTCTCTCTCTCTCTTCTACTCTCATTCTAACTCACCTCCAACTCTCTCACACTTTCTTCCTCTCTCTATCCTTCTAAATTTTACTATTTTTTCTTTCAATATCAAGATCTTTGTCCATCTTTCCGACTCCCCTTCTCCCCATCTCTCTTACCCTTTTTTGCTTTCTTTCTATTTTTTGCTCCCTCCCTCACGCCCACACGCTCTCACCCTATTTGTCTCTCCCTCCCATCTTCTATAGCTGTCACTCTCATTGGGTGTGTCTCTCTCACACAATCTTTTCTTCCCTCCCCTCCTATCCCTCTAACTCTCCCTCTCCCTCTCCATCTCTCTTTACCTACTCACTCTCTCACTTTCATGCTCACTTTCTCTTCCTCACACACTCTCTCCACTCCTGCTCCCACTCCCTCACTCACTCTCCCTTTGTCTTTCTCTCTCCTTCTCTCTCTTGTAAATTCTATCTCACTCTCCCGTTGCATATTTTCCTCCCTTCCTTATCTCTTTCTCACTCTTTCTCACTATTCTCTATCTTAACCTCACGCTCCCACTCTCTTTCTCACTGCAAATATTTCTCACAATCACTCTTATGCTCTCTCTCTTACTCCCTCTCCGTCTCGCTTGCTCACTATTCTTTATCTCTTTTTGTCACTATCTCTCTCCCTCTCTCCCTCTTCATATCTTTCTCTCTCTTACTTTCTTTTACCATCACACCAACTTTCTCTGCTCCTCTTTCTCTCCCCTTTCTCCCCCCACTGTCTTGCAAACTTACCCTTTTACTCGCTCTTACTTTATCTCTTGCTCTTGCTCTCTCCCCTCTAGCTGTCTCACTTGCTCTTCTCCCTCTTTGTCTCAACATCTCTCTCAGTTTCTCTCTCCATTGCTCTCTCTGCCCTCCACTCTCTAGCTCCAATCCTCTCCCCTTCTCTCCCTTACTCTCTTTCCATTTCTTATTCTCTCTCTTTCTCAAAAGCTCTATCTCGCTCTTTCCCCCTCTCATTCTCGCTCTATCTTTCTCGCTCTATCTTCTTTATTTTCTATGTCTCATTTGCTTTATTTTACTCTATTTTTTCTCTCATCTTTATTTTTCTCTTAACAAATTCTTTCTCTCTCTCGCTCTTCTCTTTCTCTCTACACCCTCCTATCATCCTCTATCTCTTTCTCTCCCTCCTACACTCTCTGTTCTACATCTACTTCTCAATTTCTCTCTTCTCTAGAAATTTATTCACTTCACTCCCTCACCATCTCTCTCTCCATCTCATTTACCATCTCATCCTTTAGGTCACTTTCAATTCTTATTTCTCTCCTACTCTTTCTATCTCTTACTCCCCTCTCCATCTCTCTCTCTCACTCTTGTCTCTCTACTTCCTGTCTCTCCTTTTATTCCTCTCTCCTCTCCCTCACTTTATCTCCTTTTATCCCTCTCTCCTCCTACACTCTCTCCCTCTCACTCTCTCTCTCACTTTCTCTCTCTTGAAATTCGTTTTCTCCCTCCCTCCCGCTCTCTCACTCGCTTGCCCTCTACCCCTCTATCTCCCTTCCTATCACCATTCTTTCACCTTTCTCACACTATCTCTACTATGTCACTTTATTTCTTTCACTCTCTCTATATCTCTTTCTTAACTCTTTCACTCTCTCCCACTCTTCATCTCTCCTTCTCTCATGCTTTCCTACTCACCCTCAAGCTCTATTTCCCTCTCACTTACTCTCCCTTCCCTCTCACAAATAATTTATCACTCTTTCGCTCTCTCATCTCTCTCACTATTTATTCCTCATTTTCTAGGTGAATGTCTTTTTTTCTCTCCTTTCTCTCTCTAGCTCTCTCTCCCACTCTCACCATCTTTCCCCTCTCACTTCTTATTACTACCTCTTTCTCTTACTCTCACTCTCTCACTTTCTTTACCTCTCCCTGTTTCTTTCTCTCATTCTTCTCACAGATTCTTCTCCTTATCTCTTTTCTCTCACTCTTTTCTTTTCATCTCACTCTCTCTCTCTCTCTCAATCAACATCAATCTAATTATGTCTTACTCTATTCATGTCACTCTCATTCTTACTTTCTTCCTTCTCTTACCTCACACTCTCTCTATCTTTATATTGCTCGCTTTCTCTTCTCTATCCCTCTATCACCTCTCTCACTATTTCTTATTCATTGTCTAGCTCTCTCTCCCACAATCCCCATATTTCTCCCTTTCACTTCTTATTACTCCCTCTTTCTACTGCTCTATCTCACTCTCTCACTTTCTTTGCCTCACTCTGTTTCTTTCTCTCATTCTTCTCTTAGATTCTCCCTGCTTATCTCTTTTCTCTCACTCTTTCCTTTTCATCTCACTCCTTCTCTCAATCAACATCAATCTAGTTAGGTCTCACTCCACTCATGTCACTCTCATTCTTACTCTCTTCCTTTTCTTACCTCACACTCTCTCTATCTCTTTGTTGCTCACTCTCTCTTCTCTATCCCTCTCTTATGCTCCTCACTATCTCCCTATCCTTAACTCCCATTATCACTCTCAATCTCTCACCTTGCACTTTTTTCTCAATCTCTCACTCTCTCTCTCTTTCTATGCTCATTCTCACCCTCCATCCCTCTCTTTCCTTCAAGCTCTCTCCCACTATATATACTTATCACCCACATTTTTTCTCTCTCTAGCTTTTGTTTCTCAATCTCTCTTGATCCATCTCCCTGTCCCTCACTCACTCTCTCATTATATCTCTCTATCTATGGCTCTATTTCGCACTCTCACCCCCTCCTGATTGCTCTCTCTCACACCCTAACTACTCCCACTCTCTCCCTCTCTCTCTATATCTCTCCCACCCTCTTGCTCTGACCTACTCACTCATTCTATAACTTTCTATCTTTTGTTCCCTCCCTCACACCCACACTTTCTCCCCCGTTCTAGTTTTCCCTCTCTTCCTTTCTCACTCTCCCTCCCTCCATCTCTCTCCCTCTCCCTTTTTCACTCCCTCTCCCTCTTATGTCTCTCTTCTGTCTTTCTACATCACTCTCATGCTCTCTCTTTCTCTTTCTCTCTTACTTTACAACCACTCTCTATTTACTCACCCTTTCTCTTTGTCTATAAATCTCTACCTAACTCTCCCTTTACTCACTCTCTCCACAGTCTTTATCTCTCTCCTCCCATCCTCTCTCTCATTATTCTCTTTCTCAACCCTCTCTATCCCACACTCTCTCAATATTCTCTATCTTGTGTGAGAGAGAGGGGGCAGAAAGAGAGAGCGAGAGAGGAATAGGGAAAAAAGAGAGAGCGAGGGAAGAGAGAGTAGAAGAGAGTGCGTGAGAAAGAGAGTTAAAGATTCGTGAGAGAGAGAGAGGGAGTGAATGAAAGGAGGGAAAAAGTGAGAGAGAGAAGCATATACGAAAATGAGAAATAATGAGAGAGAGATAAGGGGGTGGGAGAGGAGAACAATACAAAGATAGAGTGAAGGGTGGGAAAAAGAGAGTGGGTGGTAAAGCAAGGGAAAGTGTAAGTAAAGAGAGAGAAGTAAGAGAGATAGAAGAGAGCGATAGAATGATAAATAGAGAGAGATAGAGGGGGTGAGAAGGATTAAAGAGAGAGATAGGGAGCAACAACAAGAGAGAGAACGAGAGAGAAGAAAAGTGAGTTAAGAAAGAGCAAGAGTGAGTGAGCGAGAGAGGGAAGGAGAGCAAGACAATGAGTGAGAGAGAGATGGACATGAAGAGAAAGGGAGAGAAGTGAGAGACAGCAGAAGAGAAAGTGAAAGAGTA
>NW_018252500.1:9346-11185 GCF_001263595.1 Phalaenopsis equestris
CACCTCTCTGTCCCTCTCTCTCGCTCCCTTGTACTCTCTCCATCCCTCCCTCCCTCCCTCTTGCTCAGTCTCTTTCTCCCACCACTCTCTTTCTCCCTCTCTGACCCTCCGTCTTATTTCTTCCTCTCCATACTATTCTTAATCTCTCTATCCCTCACTCTCTCCCCATCTCTCCCCTAGCTCTCTCTATATTTCTCTCCCTTTTTCTCCCTCTCTTTATCTTTCTCTTGCTTCCACTTTATCTCTTATATTCTCTCTCTCACCTCTCCATCCCCCACCTCCCACTCTTTGTCTCTTTCACTTGCTTGCTCACTCTATCTCTCTTACTCTTACTTCTTTCTTTTCTATTGTCTCTCTTTATCTTACACTCTTCACTCTCCCTCCCTTTTTCTATCACTCCCTCTCCATCTCACTCTTTCTCCCTCCATCTCTTTTCTCCTCCCTTTCATGCTCGTTCTCTGTCACCTCGCTCTAATTCTCTCACATTCTCCTTCTCTCTCCCCCCATATCTCCTCCCTCTCTCTCTCTCTCACTCTCTCTCTTTCTTACTCTCACTCTCTCCTGCTCTTTTCTCAATCCCTACCTCTGTCTCTATCACTAGCTCATTCTCCCCCACCTCGCTTTGCCTCTCATCCCTCACTTTCTACTCAATCACTTCTCTTTGGCCCTTTTTCATTCTCTAGCTTCCTCTCTCTTTTATCACTATCTTTATTCTCTCACTTTCTCATTTCTCTCTTACTTTCTTTCTCTTAACCTCCTTAGTTGTTTCTCTATCCCTCCTTAATTACCTCTCTGTCTTCTCTCTCTCCTCTACTCTCTTTTTCCCTCTCATTATCTTTTCCTCACTCCTTCCTCTTCTACCTCGCTTGCTCTCACCCACACACTCTCTCACTTGTTCCTATTTTCTCTCTCTCTCTCTCAGGCATTCTCTCACCCACTCTCTCCTCCTTTATATCATCTATTTGCTAACCATTGTTTAGCTCTACCTCTCTCAGTCTCCATGCTCCATTTTTATCTCTCTTCCTTGCCCACTCTTTTTAGCTCTCTCTTCATCTCCCTCCTTATCTCCCTGACTATCTGTCTCTCTATTCTCCTCTCTTCCCACCTTCATGTCATCCCTTTCACTATCTTTCTCCCTCTCTTGTCCTCCCTCTCTCTTATTCTCCCGCTCACCCTTGCTTTCTCTCTTATTTCTCTCAATTCTCTCAAAATCTATCGATCTCTATTCTCTCCCTTCCCCCCATATGCACTCTCTCTCAACCTATTTCTCCCTCTTCTCTCCCTCTTTTTCTTCCTCCCTTAGTCTCTCTCTTTTCTCATCTTCCTATCTTCCACTCTCACTCTCTCTCCCATATCTCTCATTCTCTCTCCCCCTCCATCTTCTATCCTTCCTTAGTCCACACTCCTTATCTGGCCAGCCTCCTTCCTGTCTCCTTACATTCACTCATTCCTCTCCACACTCTCTCCTCTTTCAGTATCATTTCTCCTTTGTCACTATCTTCTCTTTGTATCTCTCACTTCCACTCTCTCTGTCTCCGCCTCTTGCTCTCTCGCTTTATCTCTCATCTCTTTTACTCTATATATAATCCACCCCCTTCTATCCTTCTCGCTTTATCTTCCTCATGGCCTCTCTCTCTCTCTCTTTTCCTCCCACCCTTCATCCCTCACTCCCACTCTTCTCTGTCTTTCTCTCTCACTTTCCTCCTATCTTTCTAGCCATTTTCACTCTCCCTCTATCACACTCTCTAGCTCCTATGCTCACTCGCTCGCTCTCTCCCATTATATTGTTTCTCTCTTTTGATCTTGCTACCCCTTTTTCTTTCTATTCTCTATCTTTGT
>NW_018252500.1:11696-13472 GCF_001263595.1 Phalaenopsis equestris
CTCTCTCGTCTCATTCTTCCTTTTTGTCCATCTCTTACTTCTCTCTTTGCCTTCTCTCTCTCTCTCTCACTTTTTCTCTCTCTCACCCCTCTATTTCTTTCTCTCTCTTTCTTTCTCTCTCACTCTCCCTCTCTCGCTCCCTCACTTTCCCTCACTCTCACTCTCTTTCTCAGTATTCCTCCCTCCCTCCTTTCCTTGATCTACTTTCTCTCTATATCCTTCTCCCTCTCACTACCTTTCACTCATTTATGTCTTTCATTCTTCCACCACTCCCTCCCTCTTTCCTTCCATCTTGTGTAACCTTCTCATTCATATGTCTTCTTTATTCTCTCTTTTCTCCCATCTTACCTTTCTCTCTCACTCTCTCCCATTGCTCTACTCTCCTCCATCACTTACCTCTCTCCTTATCTCCAACTTCATCCCCACAGATTTCTTTTTTTATCTCCTCTATTGTATGTCTCTCTTCTCTCACATCTTGCTCTATCTTCTTACTATATGTCTCTCTATTGTATGTCTCTCTCTTAATCTCCAACCTCGTCTCCACACATCAAGTCTTTCTTTTTTTATCTCCTCTATTTTATGCATCTCTTCTCTCACTTCTTGCTCTATCTTTTTATTATATCCATCTTTCCCACTTCCTCTTCCTCCCTCCTCTCTCACTCTTTGAATCTTCATTCTTTCTATCTCTCTCCTTCTCTCCCGCCCTCCCTCCATCCCTCACGTGCACATTCTCTTGTCCCTCCCTTAGTTTATTACTCTCCCCCTTTCTCACTCACTTTACTCTCACTATCTATCAGGCTTGCTATCTCACTCGATCTCCCTCCCTTCTATTTCCTCTCTCTTTCACACTAGTTATATGTATTTTATCTTTCTTCTGTTTCTATTTCCCTTTCTCCTATGCCCTTTCTGCTCTTCCTCCCTCTCCCTCTCTTCCCTCCTTCCCACCCTACCTCCCTCCCTGTCTAATCTCTATTTAACTATCTCTCTCTCTCTTCTCTTCCTCTCTCATGCTTCTTCTCTATTTTCCTCTCACCCTCCCTTACTCTTCATCCCCTCTCTCTTTCTCTTACTCTACTTCCATCTCTCTCCTTCCTTCTCCCTCTCTCTATCTCTTTTCATCATTTCTCTTTTCCTCTTTCTCTCCTCTCTCATTCTCTCCCTAATGCCTTTTATTGTGTCACTTCCCTCTCTTACTCCCTCTCGTTCCTTTCTCTCCCCTCTCTCTTACTCTTCTTTCCATCCTTTTTCCCTTTCTCTCTCCATTGCCCATCCTCCCTCTCTCTCCCTGTCTCTAGCTTACTCTCTTTTCTATTTATTCTCTTTCTTGCCTTTTGCTTCCTTCGTAGTCTATCTTCCTATCTCTATTGCTTTGCTCACTCACTCTCTCTCACTTTATCTTTCTCCATCTCACGTACACTTAAGCTCTCTCTCTTCTTGCTCTCCCCAGCTCTCTGTCACTCTCCCTCCACCCTCTCTTACTCTTTCTCTTCTCTCCATCCTTCCCTCCCTCTCCATCCTTCCCTCCCTCATGGTCTCTCTCTTATTCTATAACTTTCTCTCTATATCTCTCTAGTGCTAAGTCACTCTCACCCTCTCCTCCATCTATTTTTTCAATCTCTCTCCCTCCCTCCCTCTCCCCCTCTTTATTTCTCTCTACGTCTCTCCCCTTTAATTTTTCTCTCTTCTTTCTCTCTCACTTCCACTATCTCTCCCACTCCTGTCCCTCTACTCCCTCCCTCTCCCCTTTTTCTCTATCACGCTCCCTCTTTTGTTCCT
>NW_018252500.1:13771-14531 GCF_001263595.1 Phalaenopsis equestris
TCAATCTCACACTCCCTCTCCATCCCTCCCCTTTCTCTAATTTTTTTCTCCCTTTCTCTCACTCTCTTCTTTTTTCTCACTCTTTCTTTTACTCTTTATCTTCCTCACTTCTTTTTATCTCTTCCGTACTCTCTTCTCTTTCACTCTTTTTTGTCTTAATCTCCTTCTCTCACTCTTCTCTATCCAACTCCTCACTATCTATCTCCCCCCTCCCTCTCTCCCTTTCTCTCACATTAACTCTCTCCACTCCCTCAATCTTCTCTTGCTTCTCTCTCTTCTCTCACTCCCTTTATTTCTCTAAGCTCTTACTCTCGCTCTTCATGCTTTCTCTCCCCCTCTCTTTTAGTCTATTTTGCTTCTCTTACACTTTCTCTTCGGCCTCTTTTCTCTCTCTCTCATTATTTCCATCAATCTCTTTCTTTGTCTTTCTTTTTCTCTCTCTCTCCCTTTGTGTCCCTATCCTAATTTTTGCTACTCTACTACCCTCTCTTTTACTCCCCCACTCACTTTATCTCTCTGCATTCTCCATCATTTGCAATCTCAAGATGGGAGGGAGAGACACATATGGTTGGAGAGTGTGGGCGTGACCGAGGGAGCAAAAGATAGAAAGAAAAAAAACAAAAGAGAGAGGAGAAAGAAAGTGTAAGAGAGATGGGGAGAAGGGGAGCCGGAAAGAGAGACAAAGATCTAGACATTAAAAGAAAAAATAATGAAATTTAGAAGGATAGAGAGAGGAAGAAAATGTAAAATGTTAGAGAGT
>NW_018252500.1:14615-16796 GCF_001263595.1 Phalaenopsis equestris
GAAAAGAGAGAGGGAGCGAGAGAAAAGAGAGAGCAAGTGGAGGAAAGAAAGAGAAAAGCTAGGAGAGTTCATGATAGAGAGATAGAGAGTACGGAGAAGAAGGGAGAGACAAAGGGAGAGACAGGTGAGAGAAAGAAAGGGCTAGAGAAGGTGGGGGAGAGAGAGATGAGAGAGGAGCTAGAAAAGCTAGAGAAGGTAGAAGAGAGAGACATGGAGAGCAGAGATAGAGTGAGAGAGTGAAGAGAAAGAGAGGAAAATAGTAAAATATAAGAGATATAGTGAGAGAGAGAGAGGTAGAGCAAGAGAGGGTGAGAGAGATAAAGAGAGAAATAAAGGTGGAGAGAGAAAGCGAAAAAAGATCCAGCGTGAGAGAGTTAAGAAGAAATAATAGAGGGAGAGAGGGAAAGATGGAGAAGAGAGAGAGAGAGAGGGAGAGTGGATAAGAGAGAGTGAGGGATGGAGGGAGAGGAGCAAGAGAGAGTGATGAGGACTGAGGGAGAGAGAAAAAAGTGAGAGAGAGAGAATAGTATAAAATTTGAGAATTGAAGAGATAGAGAAAGTGAGAGTGAGAGAATGAGAGATTGAGAGAGCAGGTAAGAGAAGGAGAGGGAGGGAGAGACAAAAAGATAGAAAATGAGAGGAGCACATAGAGTGAAAGAAAAGAGCAAGAAAAAAAAGCGTGGAGAGAGAGAGATTGAGAAAAGTAAGAGGGATTGAGAGAGAAGAGAGAAGTGAGAGTAAACTAGAGTTAGCAAATGATATAGAGAGAATAAGGAAGAATTAGCAAGACAAATAGAAAGAAAACGAGAGAGAAAAAGAAAGTGCAAACGGAGCTTCTAAAAAAGAGGGAGAGGGAGGGATAGAGAAAATAATAAATTGAGAGATAGTGAGGGATGGCGAGGGAGAAAGAGAGAAAGGAGGTCGCGAGAGGGGAGAGAGAGGGCAAGAAAGAGGAATAGAAAGTAAAAAACAGAATAAGAGGGAGAGGGAGAGGGTGAGTGAGAGGGAGAGAGGTAGAGAGAAAGAATAGCAAGACATAAAGAGAAGAAACAACTAGAGCAAGAGATAAAGTAAGTGTGAGTGATATGGTGGGAGTGGAAGGTAGAGGTGGGAGAGGATAGAAAAAGAGGGGCATACAAATTTGGTGAGAGAGAAAGAGAGAGAGAGGAAGGGGGAGAGAAAGGGAGAGATAATGAGGTAAAGCGATAGAGAATAGCACAAGTAAAAGAGAGAGAGAGGTTAAGAGGAATAAAGAGCAAGAGAGTGATTGTGAGAGATACTTGAAGTGGGAGAAAGAGGGTGAGATGGAGAACAGTGGGAGAGAGAGACATGGAGGAGGGTGTGCGAGAGATAAGAGAGTGAGGAAGAGTAGCAAAGGGAGAGTGAGGTAAATATTACAAGAGGGAGGGAGAAAGAGAAAGGGAGAGTGAGTGAGGGAGTGGGTGCGAAGGGTGGGAGAGAGCCTCAGAGGGGGCCAGAGAGGGAGAGTGAGAGGAGAGGGAGAGAGGAAAAGAGAGTGAGAGAGGAAGGGAGGAGAGACAAAGAAGGAGAGAGAGAGTGTGTGTTGGTGTGAAAAAGGGAGCAAAAGATAGAAAAAGAAAGATTAAAAGAGAGGGTAGCACAACAAAGTAACAGAGAGATTGAGGGAGAGGGAGTCGGAGAGAGGAGAGAGATTTAGACTATCAGAGAGAGATATATAAAATGGTGGGAGAGAGAGATAGAGAGAGGAAGGGAGAAAAGAAAGTGACATGAGTGAGCTAGAGAGAGAAAATAAGGAGAAAGTGTAATAGAGATTAAGGGAGGTAGAGATAGTTCATAATAGATGGAGAGAGAGTGTGTGAAGCAAGTGAGAGGGACAGAGGTGAGCGAGGGAGTGGAGAGAGGGAATTATAGTAATTTGAATAAAGGGAGAGATATAATTTGATTGATGTAGAGAGTGAGGAAGAGAGGATGAGGGAGTGGGAGAGAGAGTGTGAGAGTAAAGATAGAGTGGCAGAGAGATATTGGGCTAAGGGTGTCAAAAATTGACCCACCAACACGCTAACAAGACTTGAGCTTTACTTGAAAAATCCAAGTTAGATTTGACCTAAATATTTTTTGAGTCAGGTTTGGGTTAGAGAATTTAATCCATTTATTATTTGGGTAGGTTCAGATTGAACCCGAATGCCCAAACATGCCCAA
>NW_018252500.1:17792-19725 GCF_001263595.1 Phalaenopsis equestris
AAGAGAGAGAGAAGAGATGAAAAGAATAAATCATAGTGTGAGATAGCGAGAGATAATATAAAGTGGGAGATTGACGAAGGGTAAAATAAAATGAGAAAGTGAGAGAAACAAAGCGAGAAAGAGGGCTTGAGAGAGGTAGAGAGAGGAGGAGAGGGGGAGTGATTGAGAGAGAAAATAAGATGTAGAGCAAGAGAAAAAGAGGAAGGGAGAAGAGAGATAGGTCAATAGAGAATGTGAGGGAAGGAAAGAAATAGACTCAATGAGCATTAGAAAGATAAAGGAACAACAAGAGAGAGGGAGATAAGGAAGATTGAGATAATGATTTAAGGGAGAGAGAGTACCTAACAGACATAGAGAGATAAAGTGAGAGAGAAACAGGGAGTGATAGATATAGAGATTAAGGGAAGAAGGTAGAGAGAGATTGAGAGAGAGGGAGCAACATAATAGAGCAAGAGAGAGAGTGAGGAGAGAGGGAGAGTGAGAGAAAGTGGATTTGTGAGAAAAAAGATGGAGTGAGGTCGATAAAAGGAGGGAAGGAGGAAAGGAGGGGGAGAGAGAGATTAGAGAAATAGATGGACAAGGAAATTGAAAGTGATTTAGCACGAGAGAGAGATATAGAGAAAAAGTTATGAAATCAGAGAGAGACAATGAGTGAGGGAAGGTCAGAAAGGAATAAAATGAGGAAGAGAGGAGAAAGAGTAAATAAGAGTTGGAGGGAGAGAGACAGAGAGCTGGGGAGAGCAAGAAGAGAGATTGCATAAGTGTGCCTGAGAGGGAGAAAGATAAAGCAAGAGGGACTGAGTGAGCAAAGAACTGGAGATGGGAATATATATTATGAAAGAAACAGAGGGAAAAAAGGGATTAGATAGAAAAGAGAGTAAGAGAGAGACCAGGGAGGATGGGCAATGGAGAGAGAGAGGGAAAGCGGATGGAAACAAAATCAGAGAGAGAAAATGAGTGAGGGAAGGTCAGAAAGGAATAGAATGAGGAAGAGAGGAGAAAGAGTAAAAGAGAGGTGGAGGGAGAGAGACAGAGAGCTGGGGAGAGCAAGAAGAGAGATTGCATAAGTGTACCTGAGAGGGAGAAAGATAAAGAAAGAGGGAGTGAGTGAGCAAGGAACTGGAGATGGGAATATAGATTATGAAAGAAACAGAGGGAAAGAAAGGGAATAGATAGAAAAGAGAGTAAGAGGGAGACCAGGGAGGATGGGCAACAGAGAGAGGGAAAGAGGATGGAAACAAGAGTAAGAGAGAGGGAAAAGAGAAAGGAGTTAGAGAGAGTAAGAGATGGAAGTGAGAATATAAAAAGCATTAGTGAGAGAATGAGAGAGAGGGGAAGAGAGGGAAAGATAAAGGATGGAAAGAGATAGAGAGAGAGGGAGAACGAATGAGAGAGATGGAACAAGAGCAAGAGAAAGAGAGAGGAGAAAGAGAGAGGGGATGAAGAGTAAGGGAGAGTGAGAGACAAAGAGAGAAGAAGCAAGACAGAGTAAGAGAAGAGAGAGATATAGATGAATAGAGAATGAGATAGACTTGTAGAGCATGTAATAGAGAGATATCAAAAAAATGGAGAGGGGGTAAGGAGCAAGAGTGTTAGAGGCGGGAGGTAGGTTAGGAAGGAGGGAAGAGAGGGAAAATGAGGGAGAGAAGAAGAGGGCAGACGAGAAAGGGACATAGAAAAAAATAAGAGACAAATAAGATATAATAAGGGTGAAAGAGAGGGAATAGAAGGGAGAGAGATTGAGTGATTGGGCGAGCGTGAGAGATAGTGAGAGTAGAGTGAGTGAGAAAGGGGGAGAGCAAGACAAATGAAGGGAGGGACATGAGAGATTGCACGTGAGAGATGGAGGGAGGGTGGGAGGAAATGAAAGAGATAGAAAGAATGAAGAAACTTAGAGTGAGAGAAGAGGTAAGGAGAGGGGGGGAGGGAAAGG
>NW_018252500.1:20411-21344 GCF_001263595.1 Phalaenopsis equestris
GTGGGAGAAAAAAGGAACAAAGATAAAGAATAGAAAGAAAAAAGGGTAGCAAATCAAAAGTAAGAAACAATAGTGTGGGAGAGAGCAAACGAGTGAACATAGGAGCTACAAAGTGTGATAGAGGGAGAGTGAGAATTGCTTGAAAAATAAGAGAAGTGAGAGAAAGAGAGGGAGGGATGGAGGGAGAGAGAAACTGTGATGAAGATAGAGTGAGAGGGATAGAAGAGGGAAGGCTATAGAGAGAGAATGAGAGATGGCAGAGAGTGTGAGAGTGGAAGAGAGGAAGATGAAAGAAGAGAGAGAATATGGGATGAAGAAAGGGAGGGAGAAAAGAGGGAGAAATAGAGTGAAAGAGAGTGGAGGGGGTTGAGGGGACCTTCCTGCTGCTTTTTTTTAGCTCTAATAAGGAAATTGTTGATCACCTGTTCTTCACATGCTCTTTTGTTCAACAAGTGTGGACAAATGTGATGAACCATCTCTCTTTTCCCACACTCAGCCACAACTACTAGAATTTCCGAGTTAGTTGAACTGATTGGCAAGTTGGTTCATCTCCCTCATTTCCTAGTATTGTTGCTTGGTTTGTTGGTATGGTTTGAAGATAGAGTTCAATCAACAAAAAGAGTCACTACCCACTGCATGACTTTCATTCTAAAGCTTATAAACTTGAGGAAATTTCCCAACTATTCCTATTAGCTCTCTCTTCTATCTCATGATTTCTTACCCATTCTTACAATCACTCATTCTTTCTTTTCTCACTCTCTCTCCCTTCCTCTCATGATTTCTCTCTTCTCATTCTTCTTTTTTGTTTGTCTCTCACTTCTCTCTATGTCTTCTCTCTCTTTACTTGCTCTCTCTTCTCTCTCCAACCTTTGCTCTCTCTCTCTCTCTCTCTTTATTAAACTAAATCTGTCTCAATTTCTCACACTCTCTTTC
>NW_018252501.1:0-4042 GCF_001263595.1 Phalaenopsis equestris
TTTTGGTTTTGTGGCTATCCTGATAGTTTTAGTTTTCATGCAGGGTGACATTGTTGTTTACTATACAAATTTATATAAGCACAAAAGTATAGCATAAAAGTACAAGAAAGATAATGCTGAAAAATTGTAAAAGCGTACCTGGCGAGTCTTCTCGTTCCACCACCTGAAACTTAAAATGCATGTCAAGGCATTTCATATACAGGCAAAAGGAAAGGTTTTGGTAGTTTTCCTAATCTTATGTCATATCTTGGTGGGTCCTTAGGAGTTTAATTAAGGATGATTTTATCAACCAAAACATATTAAGTTTAGTAGATCTCCGAGGTATCCAACAGATCTAGAGAAAGAAGCAGGTCCGTGTTACTCTCTCGCTGCCTGGTGGAAAATCCCGAGTTCTTTTAAACTTATTACGTTGCTTAAAAATTCATCCTGTAAATACCCTCATTACTCAGTGAGCATTGATGTCGCAATTATCCCTAAGAATAGGGTAATTATCACTTGTGATTCAATTTAAGAATTATGTGGGTGGAGACCCTTAAAAAGGCAAGTCAGTGTTGTTGGAACACTTAGCCCTAATTGGGCTTGTAGTGTTTGAAATATGTTTTAATTTTCAATGATATTTACTTTTCTAATCCTTATTTAAATGAAACTTGATTTAGCCTAAGTCTTAACTAAGCCCTTAAGACCTAGGTGAGTGTATTAATTAGTTTTGAAAATGTAAAGCTTTAGGTGATCGTATCATGATTCATGATTTGGAATTGAACATCAAAATAGGGGTATTAAATTGATTAATTCTTGACTTCAAACGTCATACCACTAGGTTCTAGGTTCATTTTATTTTAATCCCAACTATAATAATTTAGAAATTTACTAACTTATCTTTTTCAATTAAGAGAGTGAAATTAGTTTCTACCAATTAATCCCTTGTGTTTCAAACATCAAATAAATTGATTAAGATCAGAGTTTACCCATTTCCCTCCTTAAATTAAGCCTAATTGTTAATAAAGATAATTTTCCAAAATTACAAATTTGCCCCTAAGGCTCTATCACTTCATAATTTATCAAATTTAATTCAAATGACTTTAAAAATTTTATCAATTTTTTATCATACCTCATTCATGGGCCAATTAAGACAGCAGAGGAGAAAATGTGATTTTTCAAAATTTAATTTAAATTATATAATTACTTTCATGTAAAAATAGGATTTTTCAAAGAAAATTCCTAACTTGACCCAGATAAAATTAATACATTGAAATTTTTATTGGAGGTAACTTTAGACCAGGTAAGTCTTTGGAGAAAATTTCTTAATTTTTTGAATTTCATGTGAATTTTAAGAATTAATATAAATTTTGGTATATTTATTAAATATAAAATATTTTAAATAGAGAAAAATAAGTTTTGTATTTTTGAAAAGTCTCCCTGAAGTCAGTTAACTCAGAAAAGAAGATTTTATATTTTTCTAAATTTTATTTGATTTATTGGAATTATTTTAGTGGAAATCCATTTTTTAGCCTTTAAAAATTATTTTAAGCCTTAAAATTCAATATTTTTATTTAGAAAACTAGAAAAAATATTCTAATTGTTCCTAAGTGCCGAGGAAACAATTTAGAACATTTTCATGAGTTTTATTTCATGAGTTTTATTATTTTTGTGATTTTTAGGGATTTTTAATTATTTAAATATTTAAAATAGGTTAAAAAGCAAGTTTTTATTCCAAATATTATTTTATTTTTAAAAAATACCCCTGATCGCAAAGAGCTCAAAAAACTAAATTTCATTATTTTTTGAGTTGTATTTTGATTTTTAAAAAAATATTTAAATGCCAAAAGTAATGTTTATCTTTAAAAATCAACTTAGGTTATCAAATGAACTCAAAATATTTTGAAACTTTTATGGTGAGTACTTTAGATTATAAACCACAGTGGAGATTAAAAATCAAGTCATTTAAATGTTTATATTTTTCAAACATAATTATCTTAATTATTTAGGGTTTATGAAAATTAGGTATATTTTAAATGACTTGACTCATGAAATTATTTTCAAAAGCTTCTCTAGTCATGGAGGACCTTCTAAAATTTTCTTGGAATTTTCTAAGCAACAAGCTAATTTCCATGATTATTTTAGATAAATAAAGCACATAGACTTGAAAAATGGGATCCTTTGTCTAGGGACCTCCTTTGACTTTGGGCTTCCTCTGACCTTGGAAAAATCAGAGGATATTTCGCTTGCTAGAGGCTACAACATGCAAAAATTTCAAGCTAAGGTGATGTGTTAATATGCATGGAGAATCAAATGATTCAAAATAGTGTTTAATTAATTAAAAATAAAATATGCATCAAATAGACTTGAAAATCATTCCATATTGTTCTCCTCTGTTCACTGAGCAAGAGAGTATTTTTATCTTCTTTTTGTGATTTTTCTACACAAAGTTATGAATTTTCTAAGTTAAGGGTATTTAAATAAATAAGAAAAAGCCCTATTGAGCTATTTAAACCGCGCGTGCTACCTCAACCTACGACGGCTCCGAAGCTCCGTGCGGAGCGCTTCCATTTGACGCCTCCATCCACCTCAGCGCTAACTCTTCCCATTGTTTATGTCCCGAAGAGCTGTCTGGCTCGATCTCCTCCGTCCATTTGATGCACGCTCAATCAAACGGCTCCCCGTCATCATCCCCGATAGAATGATCCCGTGACCATCCACACTAAAACCCTAAGATCTCAGCCTAGACTCAACCAAATCACCTCGGGTTTGATCCTATGGACTAGTCTAAGAGAGACGAACACATCCATACGGTAATCATGCAATTAAATTAAGCCTAATTAAATAGAGAATCAAAATAGGCTCTATGTGAGGTGAGGTTTTATATATTTGCTCTGAGAAGTGTAGCTTCAATCGGAGGGTCTTGGCACATTTGTTGGGGTCCAAGGAGACTAGGGATTGAGTCCTTGGTCTTGGTGTAAGGCCTAGGTATGAATTTGATCACGATCGGATTTGGGAATCGGATTTGGGTGTTTGTCTAGAGCTATGGTAGAGGGTGGAGGCTATTTCAGAGGGTAATTTGATGGGGCTTTGTCTTCTCTTGCTGTTGTGAAGGTATGGGCACAAGAAATTGAAGTTTAGTGGAGTGTGGGGTGTGTTGGACTCTGTCCTGGTTTCCAGCAAGCTTTCAAGCTCAAAATTGAGCTCCGACAATTGGAATTGGTGGGAGAAAATGGTTGGAATGCACTTAGATGATCTTAGGAAAGCTTTGTAGAAAGCTTCACTGGACATGGACTTTCCAAAATTTTTGTGGAATTTTCTAATTAAAATGCTAATTTCCATGATTAATTTAAGTAAATAATGAACAAAAACTTGAAAAATATTATTCTCTATTTAGAGACCTCCTCTGACTTTGGAAAAATTAGGGAATGTTCATTTTAACAGAGGCAACAACATGTCAAAATTTCAAGCTATAGTGATATCACTACATGCATGGTGAATCAAAACATCAAAATAAGTATTTAATTAATTAAAAATAAAATATGCATCACGTGGACTAATAATTATTTTCACATTGTTCTCTTATGTTCACTGAGCAAGAGAGTATTTTTATTTTATTTTTTTTATTTTTCTACAACAAGATATGAATTTTTGAAGTTAAGGATCTTTTTTTAAATTAATTAAATCCCTATTTATCTATTTAAACGCGCAACGCCACCTCAACCGACGACGACTCCAAAACTCCACGCGGCGCGCTCCTATTTGACATCGCCGTCCACCTCAGCACTGACTCGGCCCGCGGTTTATGTTCCTAACGCTGTCCGACTTGATCTCAACCATCTATCCGATACATGCGCGATCAAACGGTGCTGTGTCATCATCCCCGATAGCCTAGCCTGAGAACCGTCCATCTTCTAGTCTTAAGATCCCTCTCATTTCTTATCCAAATTAGATGAGTTTTTTTTTAAATGCTCCTCTAGACTAGAGGAAACATATCCATACGGTTATGATGTCATGAAATCAACTCAAAACAAATGGAGAGTTCAAATAGGCTCGGGAATAAGAG
>NW_018252501.1:4598-11232 GCF_001263595.1 Phalaenopsis equestris
GGGAGGTGGCTAGGAGCTCAGGGAACCCAGAGGAATCCATCACAGCAATTTAATGCAAATGTGCTTGGATTTGGCAAAGATATCTTAAGCATGTGCATTTTTGGAAATAAGATCCCTTAATTTGGGGGACCTTTGGTCCATGGCTTAATTTTGGTGTTTTTATGGTTTTTGGACTAGTCACTAAGTCCAACTAATGGCTGGGGGGGGGGGTGTACTAATGGCTGTGGTGGAGTTAATTTGGTGACTTTAGGGTGATTAGGTCACATTTAGTGCATGGGGACAAGTGGGTGAAAATGACAAAAACTTGGGTTTGGTCTAGGTTATCCATGTCAATTGGCCAAAATAAAAAATTTATTTGGTGTAGATGATTATAAGGAACAACTTTTGTGAAGAATGGAAGTGGTTTTGAGCTCAATTGAAGGGTCAATTTGAGAGAATTTTGACTTTTTAGTCAATTTGGTCATGTTGGGCTAGGCTTAGGTCAAGCTTTGGTTAGCCTTTGGTTAAGTCCAAATTGATTATTGTAAATGGTCAATAAGGACCCCATGAAGAGTTTTCAACATGAATTGTGTGCCAATTTGGAGTTTAAGGCAATCAATTGGGTGAAATTTGAGGACTTAGCTAATTTGGGGCTAAATTTGGGAATTTTGGATTTAGGCCAAAATCAAATGGATTTGAGGCTTCACCAAGGTCAATTGATGGTAAATTTTGATGTGTAGGAATGCTGTGAAGATTTTGAAACAATAACTGAGGCCAATTGACTAGGCTATAGGTTTAATTTGGTGAGATTAGGTTATGTGAACAAAATTGGGGGTTTGACCTATACCAAAATTGGCTCAATTCATGGGCCAATTAAGCTTGGATTTAGTCTAGCTTGGCCATATCAAAAGTTAATTTGCATTTATTATTGGAATTGGGGTCAATTGATATCAAATTGATGGACATTTGGGTTGAATTTGGGGAAATTTGGGCCCTTAAAGACAAAGTTGGGGGTTTTTGTTAAAGATGGTCAAATTGGCCAAATTGGATCATGTGGTAGTTGAGAAAAATGAAATTAGAAATAATTAGGATTTATTGAAATTTTCTGGGAATTTTCGGAATTTTTTAGAATTTTGGGCTATGGAGGGGTATCTTGGTAATTTGGGGGTGTTTAGGGTTAAAGGCCAAGATGGGTATTTTTTGATAGGATTGGGTAACTAATCACCCTAAATGAGTCATGGACCAAAGGAAATCCCATTTTGGGTCCTCTATGTACTGGCCTTAGTTAAACCATATCCCTTGGGCTAGTAGGTTTAGAGGACCATCTACATGAGTATCCCAAAAAGATCAAGGGACCTAGGCTAGAAATTTGAGTTTAGGTTTGCGAGTGAATGTGAGTGTAGATGAGTGTAGTGAGTGCCCTAGCTCCAGACCAACACCCAGGGTCAACCCTAAGGTTCAGTTTCCCTCATAGTGACCCCACCTACTAAGTGCTAGAGGTTAGGATCAGTATGTTGAACTTCAAGTTGAATAAAGAAGATTGTAAAATTTCTAATGGTGAGGGCTCCATATCTAGTTTTCTAAGAATAGTCAATAGGAAAGTCCTATGGCTAAAGATTAGTTAGGCTACTAAAGAGGAAAAACTAAACCTGAACCAAAAGTGAGGTCAACAAATGGACCCCCAATATGTGTGGTGTGCTAGGCAAGCACACCGCGCGTATTGGCATTGATCGATGAGATCAACAAAAATCAATACTAACTCCTAAGTCAACAGACCCGGAAGTATGTCTAGAGTTGTGTGTGTGATTTGTTTTATTTCTGCTGGGGATACTACTGGATGATCGTATGTTTGAAATTAAGGAGGGTCTCTCGCGGGGGATCGGAGAGTAAATTTTGAGTTGTGAAATTTCAGATATTTCTAAAGGATAGGGAACAATATGCAACTGCTGACCCCGAGGTGGATATTGAAATTTAAGTATCAATTCCAAAAATACAAGAAGGGTCAGAATTTGGGTACTGACCTCGAAAGATGAGAATCAGAATTTAGGTACAGATTTGAAGAAGTGATTTGAAATTTAGGTATCAATCCTCAAGAAGAGAGTCAAATTTTAGGTACCGATTTTGAAATGTGAGAATCAGGATTTAGGTACTGATTCAAAAATGTGAGAATTGAAATTTAGGTATTGATTTCAAGGAGAGAGTTGAAATTTATGTATCGACCTTGAAATGTGAGAATCAGGATTTAGGTACTAACTTGAAAATGAGAATTGAAATGTAGGTACCAATTCGAAGATGTGAGAATTGAAATTTGTGTGTCAATCCCGAGATGTGAGAATTGAAATGTAGGTATTGATTTAAAGATGTGAGAATTGAAAAGTATGTATCAATTCGAAGAAGTGAGAATTGAAATGTATGTATCAATTCAAAGATGTGAGAATTGAAATGTAGGTTTCAATTCACAGATGTGAGAATTGAAATGTTGGTATCAATTCAAAGATGTGAGAATTGAAATGTGGGTATCAATTCAAAGATGTGAGAATTGAAATGTGAGTATCAATTCAAAGATTTGAGAACTGAAATGTAGGTATCAATTCAAAGATGTGAGAATTGAAATGTGGGTATCAATTCAGAGATGTGAGAATTGAAATGTAGGTATCAATTCAAAGATGTGTGAATTGAAATGTAGGTATCAATTCAAAGTTGTGAGAATTGAAATTTACAAAGAGCTTGCGGTGTTGAATTTGCAAAAGTGTACCAAGTGGAAAGGCTAATTTTGTAGAAGAATTGTAGAGCTTTGTGGGGTTTTCTGTAGAATGCAAAATTCTGCGAGGATGTGAAGAGAGTTATGGTAGATAAAGATGGTTGTGCTACGTGCACAAAGAGTAGGAAAAACCAAAAATGAGAGGATCCACTCAACAGATTTGTTTCATTTTCTTCTTGTTTTTATCATATTTAATTTTTTAAAACATGTCTTTAAAGTTTTAATTTTAATTGGTTAACTTTCAAGAGAAATTTGTTTTGTTGTTTATTCATTTGTGATTATATTTTGTTTATTGTTAAAAAAATTTGTTGTTTCATTCTTTGTTCATTGAAATTCTGAACCAACGTGTGGTTTGTGGCTTTCATCCATCGCATAAAAATGCAACTGATAGAAAGGCACAATTTGAGAGAAATTTCCATTAATTTGCTCCAACGATGGTGTCATAAATCGAACACAGGCTAATGCCTCAAAAGGTACATTATGTAGTTCATGTTGAAATACATCGAGAACATCTCATGATATGAATACACTATAGACTGAATACATCAAATACATGTCATGTTGTTAAATGAAAGAAAGTGAACCCTCTATGCCAGGTATGTTGAGCTCCTGATCAAGCAGACCTTCTATGTCATGCTCCAAGGTAAGAGTTCCCTTCTCATGTATTTAGAGGTACAAAATTCTCACAGCTCGTACAGAAGTAACTCCTCAAAATCTGGGTCCTGCTGGAATCCATAAGGCATTTTACTGTCATCCATCTTACGGAAAGTCACAGACACCCTACGGTGAGTGCATACTCCTGGAATGCAATGTTTGGCAACATCTGCACCGTTGCCCTTGAGAACAAGTACTGAACCGAGTGGAGGAGGAATCTCCATAGAACCTATGAATTTGCCAGGGCTGACGATATCAATTTCTTTCCCAAGTAGAATATTTCTTTTGCTCAGAAATGAGACCGCACATAAAGGCCTCACAAAATCATGATGATCAATGTGTGGGGGAATGCAATCTCCCTTTTCATAAATGTTGATAATGCAACTATTGGGAATGCAGGTAGCAGGTAGAATATTCCATTTGACCATCCTTTTGATCATCCATTTTATCATCGGTGATAGCGGATCTACTTGATCAAGTCTGAGGATCCCACGTGGATTCCTTTGTGTGTCATTCGTTAAGTTATAACAACAGGCACATTGGATGGTGATTTTTCCCTTCCCTCTCATCCATTTCTTTGGCTCAGAATATGTCCTCTCCATGAGAAGGCCCGTTCGGCCTCTATCTCTTAAATCGAAGATGCAGTCCAGAATGCTTTTTTTATCAGTCAAACCCTGGTATATAGCTTCAGGCCCACCAATATATTGATAAACTTTTCGCGAACCTCTTCATAGAACTCGAATTCTCTTTTATTTACTCTGCTTATTTGGTAGTATTCTACCATGTCAGGGGTTGGTAGCTGTCGCGGGCATTCCTTCCTTCAAGCATCGACGGGAACCCAAATTGGTGCTGGTCTATCTGGAATATGAGACTCGGCCTCTAACGGGATGTGCGACCCTGGGCACCACAATACATACCGATCCATCCCCAGTGGGACATATGGTAATACATACCGTTCCATCCCCAGTGGGACATATGGTTCATCCATCATGAAATCCAAAGTCTGAGATTTGTTGGTGCCTGAAGTGTTTTGTTGGTGCTTGAAGTGTTTTCTTCTAATGTACTAAAATGCTGCAGATGCAGAACATTACAATCCGGGCATTCTACAAACGCTGTCGTGGCCGATGTCCCGACGGGTATTTCAACGTTGCATGTTGGGCAACCCTTGCACAAAACATTTGAAACTAAAAGTGTGTTTAAATCTGTCACAAACCCTGGTTCTTCATCCATTGTGGGTAAGTTAACAAAAGTTTCTTTTAGGTCTGGATCGTAAATGTGCCCCTCAGGAATAGGGGTGAGCAAGTTGTTCATCTCTCTTTGACATTTGCATTTTTGTCGTAGAAAAGCTCTCTTCTTCTTGCGACTAGCGCGTTGCATCCTACGAAGTAGAGTATCTGCTAGTCATTTGTTATTGGCGGCTATTAATCCTCTAGCAGGTGTAACTACCATGGAGGGCAGACGGCTGGGCCCCTCCATCGGATCTCGCTCAGTTATCATGTTCTTTCCCTTGCGTGATACATTATCTTTAGTGGTCACTCTCAGTAGTGAAGGAAGTCCCTCTTTCTCTTTGCAACTGCTACGTCCATTAGAGGACCTTCATAGTCCATGTCAATCTGGTTGAAATCCATGTTGAAGTCTATGGTGCCACCCTGTGGCACCATTTCCTTATTTAATGTGAGATTCCAACCATCTTGAAAAGCAAAGATCTGCCGCTGTCCCGACATTTTTCTGCACACGACAGGAAAAACATCTGTGGGCCAAAACTTAACATGAACAAGAACAAAACAAAGTACTTATTAAAATAAATTTTTAGCTTGTTTTGGGTTTGAAGAAGTTTATGTATGAGTTTTATTTAATTAAAAGTGGAAAGAAGAAAATTTAAAGTTTGAAATATTTTTCTTTCAAAATTTTCTTTATATTGGGGTTATTTACAAAATGTGGACCCGGTCATAGAAATTTGGCCACATTGATAACCCTAAAACAATCAAAGTTTCCAAAGTTTCAAGGCATGTAGAGGCAAACTACGCCAGGTTGCGTAATAGGTTTTCAGATATCATCCTTTTATTGGTAACATGGGTCTTTCATCCTGGAAGTGCACTAACTGGAAGGCTCCTCCTGTGTAGACCTTTTTAATGACAAATTGTCCATCCCAAGTTGGCTCAAATTTTCCACTTATTTTGCGTCGTGCAAGAATAGGCCTTTTGAGCACAAGTATGAGGTCACCAACTTTGAATGTCCTCGGGCGGACCAATTTGTCATGGGCTTGTACCATCTTCGTTCTGTAAAACTCCAAATGTTGTTGTGTTTCCAGTCGTTTTCCCTCGAGACTCTCCAGTTTTTCAAGTCTAAGTTTTGTTCTTTCTTCCATTGTAAGTTGGTTAGCAATGACACTCTGAGAGATGGTGTCTGGATTTCTAGCATTAGCACGACATTGGCTCCGAACACGAGCATATAGGGTGTAGACTGAGTGGGAGTCCTGAAAGTCGTCCAGGAGGCCCACAAGGCTTCTAATAGTTTGTTGTGCCAATCCCTTTTGTTTTCGTCCAGTATTTTCTTTAAAATTTGTACCAATGTTCTGTTGAAAGCCTCAGCCAGACCATTTGCTCTGGGATAGTAAATTGTAGAGTATCTCCAATCTATCCCATGTCTTTTGACGAAAATGTTGATCTTTATACTTCTGAAAGTTGTCCCATTGTTGGAAATTATTCTTTGCGGTACTCCAAAATGGTAGACGATCTGGCTTATAAAAAATTGAAGGACGTGCTCTGTCGTAACCTCACGTAACGGTACTGCTTCTGCCCAATTGGAGGAGTAGGCTGTAGCGGCAAGTATAAACCTATGTCCTCTGGAAGTTAAAAAATTTAAGGACGTGCTGTGTCGTAACCTCACGTAACTGTACTGCTTCTGCCCAATTGGAGGAGTAGTCTGTAGCGGCAAGTATAAACCTATGTCCTCTGGAAGATGGAGGGTCTATCGGACCTATTATGTTCGTACCCCAACACTCAAATGGCCCCGAGGCAACAATTAGGTGTAGCACATTCAAAGGCTGGTGTAAGACCACCCCATGCACTTGGCATTGGTGACATCTTTTGGCTGTATTCATGCAGTCGGACATCATTGCTGGCCAATAATACCCGAGTCTTTTGATCTTCATCTTCATTTATGACCCTGACTGGTGAGTGCCACACAATCCGACATGTACCTCTTTAACAATATTCTGTGCTTCGGCTCTGCTCAAAC
>NW_018252501.1:11661-14967 GCF_001263595.1 Phalaenopsis equestris
TCCTTGGTCTTTTCTGGCTGACGAAGCGCCATCGAAGTACATCTCCCACCGTTGTGCACTAGGAAATTCCATTTGTAGTACTTGCTCATATGGTAACTCGTCGTCGAGAGAGGACCCAACTGGCAGTGGGTGTGCAGCAAGAAAGTCTGCTAGTATCTGTCCCTTTATAGCATGGAGGGGAACAAAATTCATATCAAATTGCAATAAGATCTTTGACCATCTTGCTAGACTTCCGGAGAGTGATGGTCAGGTCATCAGATATTGCAACAGATTAACTTTCGAGATTAGGGTAATCTTATGAGAAAGCATGTATTGTCAAAGTTTTTGGGCGGTGAAAATTATCGTCAGACAATTCTTCTCAATAGGCTGATACTCTATCTCCGTCGGTATTAGACGATGACTCAAGTAGTAGAGTGCATTTTTATTACTCTCATCATTGACTTGGGCTAAGAGGGCTCCAACAGAGTCATCTAAGGCCGTAGTATAAAGTATCAGAGGTTTCCCTGGGAAAGGGGCTGCCAAGACAGGAGGTATCATTAAGTATTTTTTAACATCCTCAATAGCCCGCTGACATTTCTCTTCCCAAATAAATTTGGCATCCTTTTTTATTAATGCTGAGAAAGGTTGACACCTACCTGAGAGATTAGAAATAAAGCGTCTCAAATATGCCAACTTTCCCTGGAAGGAGGCATTTCCAAGATAGCTTTAATCTTATCTGGGTCAATCTCGATTCCTAGATGACGGAAAAAAAATCGTAGAAATTTCTCGGAGGTAACGCCAAAGGCGCACTTTAAGGGATTCATTTTAAGGTCATATCATTGTAACTATTTAAACACGATCCTCAAATTGTACAAATGGTCTATTTTTTGTTTACTTTTGATGACCAAATCATCCATATAGCATTCTACTTGGTTGTAAATGAGGTCATAATAAATCTTCGTCATTGCACGCTGATATGTTGCTCTAGCGTTCTTTAGGCCGAACGGCATCACTGTGTAGCAGAAAATTCCATTCGGCGTTCTGAAGGCTGTAAGTGGTGCATCCTTGGGAGCCATCATGATTTGGTTGTATCCCAAAAATCCGTCCATGAAGAAAAAAATTTCATGTGTTGAAGCGATATCCACCATCATTTTTGGTATAGGTAGTGGAAACTCATCTTTCAGACATGCCTTGTTCAAATCTCTGAAATGGACACAAACACGGATCTGTCCATTTTCTTCTTAACAGGTACAATGTTAGCTAACCATGTGGGGTATTGCTCCTCTTCAACAAAGTTGGCGTCTATCAATTTCTTTACCTCGGCGATGGTTTATTGTTCTATGTCGAGACTCATTCTCCTGGGAGCTTGTTTTACTAAGATTATATTCTTGTCCACCCCAATGAACTGCAACTTCTACTGACAGTCCTGACATTTCAGCGTAGCTCCATGAGAAACAGTCTTTGAATTCTGTTAAAAGTTTGATCAATTTTGTAGGTTCCTCTTCGCTGAGTAATGAACTTATGAAAGTTTGTCGGGGCTGTTTTTCATTCCTGAGGTTAATCTCTTTCAATTCATCAATGGTAGATTTAATTTTTTCCTCAAATTCTGGTGGAGCATCTTCTATTGGTTGATCTTCTATTGACAGATTAGTAGAGTCATCCTCTATATCGAGGCAATCCTCTTCTGACTCACCAATAACAACCATGCCAAATTTAGAATCATCAACTGGTCCGACTATACCAAATCCGAGACCCTTTTTTGAGTTCGGAGTTCGACTTTTAACATTCCATAATTTTTCAAAAATTTGAAATTTATCTTGTGGCATTTGTTTTGGTAAGTGTCCTTGTTGAATTAACTTTTGAACACAAGACGAGAAGTAACCAAAAGGCAATTCCAATAATTCACATAGCTGAAGTGGAGTTGAATGGCCTTCTTTTTGTGATTCTTCTGAATCTTCATCTTTCTTTGTCAAAATCTCGCACGAGAAGACAGTCTTCTTTGGAGGCGCGTAGTATGCAACATCTTCATGGATACCAACTTCATGCACTGAAAATGGTTGTAGATCTCCTTTGATGCAATTTTCTTGACCATCTTTGCAGTATTGGATGCACTGGTGTAGAGATGATGGAACCATTGTGCTCATGTATCCATGGCAGACCCAGTAGAGCGTTAAAAGAGGTCTTGACGTCGATGATATGAAATTTAGCGGTTGGGTGGGGCCGTGGGCTCTTTCTCCCTTTTGGTTGAATCCTCTTAACATCATTTTATCGGCCATAAGTTCTTGAGCTTCAATATCTAAATAGGCCAATGTCCATAAGCTCATCAAGTTAAGAGATGCTCTAGGATCCACTAAAACTCTAGATAACACAAATCGGTCGATGTTGACGGAGATGTAGAGTGAACGGTTGTGGTCGGTGGTACCGAGAAGCAAGTCTTCATCTGTGAAGGTTACTACTGACTGTTCTTTCAACTAGCAAACTTTGTCTAAGGATGTGTTGGCCAACTGAGCTAAGCAAATTTCTCGGTCAAGCAAAGCTATAACCAAAGACTCTCTCATCTCATTTGACAGGATCAGAGCATCGTAGATGCTTAGTCGGGCCGGCAACTTCCTAAGATGAGCTAGCACATTGTAGTCTACTTTGTATGATCCTGCAATTTTAACTTGATTATGTGGTTCTTCCACTGGTGGAGGTGGGAGTATCCCTTCTCAAGTCATTATCTGTTTTCCTTTATCTGCTGGAGCTGTTCTTGGTGGTAACACTTTTCTGCTCCTTAAGTTAACTTCTGTGATTTCCTTTTCTTGAGATATCATTATTGAATCTTCTTATGTCTTTTCCTCTTCGTTGAAAAGATCTAAGTTGATGGAAAGCGGTGTACCGTGATGCTCGAGAATTGGCTCCTCGTTATCGGTGCTGTCGTAAGCGGTATCATTGATGTCTTTTTTAAACTTGACAACGAGTTCATCAGACTCAAGCACAATTTGAGGATTGCTTTGGGGATTGAGATCAAAGCTAGATCGGTCATAATCAGTTACGTTATCACCAGAAACAGTTAAAATGTAGCTAAAATCACAATCATTATATTCATAAAACCCCGGAGGGACAAAAAGATAATCATACAAAGTCAGGAGTTTGAGGATTTTCTTCCCCAAACCCGAGACAACCAATCAAGAAAAAACAACCCCTATCCTATCCCCCATGCTATCAATCTTGGCAGTGACGCTTTTCTTCACGATGAAATATCTCCTAGCGAAACATTCATCTCGGGCTCGGTATGCTGTGGACTTTGAATGGAGGCTTGTTTTGATGCAGACTGGATCTTGTTCA
>NW_018252501.1:15888-18318 GCF_001263595.1 Phalaenopsis equestris
CCTCGGCAAATCTTTTCACAAATAGTTGTTCCAATTCAAAAAATGTTTTAATTGACCCGTTGGGCAAGTCAGCGTACCAATCAAAAGTAATTCCTGACAAGCTGCTGACGAACTGCTGACAGTGTAGAGCTTCATTATTTCTCTTGTTGAAACAACTGGCTCGGAAATGCGCTATGTGTTGTCTGGGATTTTTAGTCCCATTAAATATTTTAAAATTTGGGGCCGCAAAACCCTTGGGGAAAAGCACAACATCGAACTCTTCTAGGTATACCCTTCAAAATTGATGCACCGCCCCTGGATTGGGATAAGGCGTCCCGTACTTGTTCAACCATTTGCTTGAACTCCTTTTCTGGCATGACACTTGATGGAGAATCTTTCTTTAGTTGCTCGTATTTGTTTGCGGAAGTAGCCTCCCTTCTTTCATCTATAATGTGTATGATTTCTGGCTGATTAATCTCTGGGGAAGCCAATTGCAGTGCTTGTTGTTGCCCATGAATGGTGGCTATGGCGATCATAGTTGCAGTCATCTCTTCTATTCTTTTCTCCAGTAGACTAACCTGCTCATCCCTTAGGAGGATAACCCTATGCAGCTCATATATGATATGGCGTTTTCTTTGGTCTGAGGTTGAGCCTCGCGCACAGATGTGGCAGCTCTAGTTTCAATTACATGGACATCCATGAAATCTTTCTCCAAGTAATCATCGTAATCAAATTTTCCATTATCACTATCGACGAAAACTCTGTGTTCTCAAGCTATCTCGGAAATTCGGATCCTGAGTTTCTCAACTTTTTCTTCAATTATTAACTCCTTGATTGCTTTAAGATCCGAAGGACCCTAATGGACATTCTCTACTTATTCTTCCATCTCGTTGGCTTTTGTTGCAACGATATCAAATATCCCTGATCCTGGTTTCATTTCCTGTCCAGCGGGCTCACTGGACTGTATCGGTGTAGTGACCTTGGGCATCCATATCTTTTTCTTTTTCGACGATGATGTCTCAGGACTGAGCGTCTTTGTACAAACATCGGTATGTTGAGGGAAAGTTTGCTCCCCGTGGTGTAGAGCGGCTAACATGGCCGGGCCAGGTAATTGTCTTGTCTTAGCCTTTACGATTGTAGAAATATCTTCATAATGGGTAATGGGCAAGATCTTCGGACCTAGTCTTGACTTAACCGGTCGATGGCCTGTGGTCCTAGTGGTGGTATAATCAGTAGTAATTACTGCGGTATCAATTCTGTTCTCTAAACGGAACCAAAAAGGGATGCGGTTAGGTGGAACTCCAACTATCTTGTGGGACTGTCTGGCGGATTTGACACCCTTTAAAATTTCCCTCTTCATGTGAGGAGAAATTGCATCTCCTACTCATTAAAGTAACTCACTAACTGAACATCCTTCTTTTGTAGCTAGCCTTTTGAAATTTGCACCAACTTGAGTGATAGGAGTTAACTTTTTCCTCTCCTCACTGTGTCCATGAAGTGACGGTAATGCGACAGCAATCCTTCGGATACTCTCATATCCATCGGTATCAGTCAGAGGATGGAATCTACTTCCTCGTAGGAGTGGATAAATTTCTGGTAATACTTCTTCAACCTAATGAGGATCCTCCTCAACGGGTGTCTTCTCAGGAGCCTGGGCTTTGATGGCCCTCTAAACTTTTCTGTTACGGTTCCTCCTTTGAGTTTGGGTCAGCGGTACAATCCTCGAACTTGATCTGATTTCAAACTCGTGTGGTAGGACAATTAATCCCTCAGTCGTATCCTCAACAATCATCACTTCTTTCTCCTTAGCAGCAGCGAGGCTAGTAGGTTTGGAGGGTGTCGTGATGGCAATAGCTTTATCCTTCTTGTAGGCAGGGAAGTCTTGAAGGCAGTTCAGATTGAATTCTACAGACGACTTCTGCATTTCTGGAGCGGCGATCTTCATTACCACAAACGGGGCTTTCCCGAGGATGACCTTGAGATCTTCAAATCCAGCTCCGAATTTGATGGTAAGAGCGAGGTTACAAAAGCTACGGTCCGTTGGCAGGTTGCAGGAAAAGGTCAGCATTGCGTAAGCCATTGCAGTAGGCTTTAAAACAAAAATTTTCACGGTTAGCTATATGGCCAAAAACCTCATAATTTTTTAGTGCAAGCACTAAAAATAGAGGTTGATCTGTAAATCGGGCGGGTCTTAATTTATGGGTATTTTAAAATATTTGTTTAAGAAAAAAGTGTTAAATTAACATCAGAAAGTTTCAAAGTGAACGTAGCACACACGACTTGGTTGAATGGCCTTCTTTTTGTGATTCTTCTGAATCTTCATCTTTGTTTGTCAAAATCTCGCACGAGAAGACAGTTTTCTTTGGAGGCGCGTAGTATGCAACATCTTCATGGATACCAACTTCATGCACTGAAAATGGTTGTAGATCTCCTTTGATGCAATTTTCTTGA
>NW_018252501.1:22263-23681 GCF_001263595.1 Phalaenopsis equestris
TTACGGTTCCTCCTTTGAGTTTGGGTCAGCGGTACAGTCCTCGAACTTGATCTGATTTCAAACTCGTGTGGTAGGACAGTTAATCCCTCAGTCGTATCCTCAACAATCATCACTTCTTTTTCCTTAGCAGCAGCGAGGCTAGTAGGTTTGGAGGGTGTCGCGATGGCAATAGCTTTATCCTTCTGGTAGGCAGGGAAGTCTTGAAGGCAGTTCAGATTGAATTCTACAGACGGCTTCTGCATTTCTGGAGCGGCGATCTTCATTACCACAAACGGGGCTTTCCCGAGGATGACCTTGAGATCTTCAAATCCAGCTCTGAATTTGATGGTAAGAGCGAGGTTACAGAAGCTACGGTCCGTTGGCAGGTTGCAGGAAAAGGTCGAGCTACGGTCCTCTGGCAGGTTGCAGGAAAAGGTCAGCATTGCGTAAGCCATTGCAGTAGGCTTTAAAACAAAAATTTTCACGGTTAGCTATATGGCCAAAAACCTCATAATTTTTTAGTGCAAGCACTAAAAATAGAGGTTGATCTGTAAATCGGGCGGGTCTTAATTTATGGGTATTTTAAAATATTTGTTTAAGAAAAAAGTGTTAAATTAACATCAGAAAGTTTCAAAGTGAACGTAGCACACACGACTTGGTTGAATGGCCTTCTTTTTGTGATTCTTCTGAATCTTCATCTTTGTTTGTCAAAATCTCGCACGAGAAGACAGTTTTCTTTGGAGGCGCGTAGTATGCAACATCTTCATGGATACCAACTTCATGCACTGAAAATGGTTGTAGATCTCCTTTGATGCAATTTTCTTGACCATCTTTGCAGTATTGGATGCACTGGTGTAGAGATGATGGAACCATTGTGCTCATGTATCCATGGCAGACCCAGTAGAGCGTTAAAAGAGGTCTTGACGTCGATGATATGAAATTTAGTGGTTGTCACGAGTTCTCCAACCTTCATAAGTAATGTAGTTAATCCGAGCGCTCTTTCTCCCTTTTGGTTGAATCCTCTTAACATCATTTTATCGGCCATAAGTTCTTGAGCTTCAATATCTAAATAGGCCAATGTCCATAAGCTCATCAAGTTAAGAGATGCTCTAGGATCCACTAAAACTCTAGATAACACAAATCGGTCGATGTTGACGGAGATGTAGAGTGAACGGTTGTGGTCGGTGGTACCGAGAAGCAAGTCTTCATCTGTGAAGGTTACTACTGACTGTTCTTTCAACTAGCAAACTTTGTCTAAGGATGTGTTGGCCAACTGAGCTAAGCAAATTTTCCGGTCAAGCAAAGCTATAACCAAAGACTCTCTCATCTCATTTGACAGGATCAGAGCATCGTAGATGCTTAATTTGCGTAATAGCAAATCAAATTTGAAAGGGAGATGTGAAGTATTTTAGGACCCAGTGTGGGACCTATTTAGTGGC
>NW_018252501.1:23695-24113 GCF_001263595.1 Phalaenopsis equestris
GGAAAATGCCCAGGTGGAACTAGTCCACCGACACACTAGTCCACCGACACAACTATTGGGGGTCCGTCCTCACAAGAAAATTTAAGAAGTCCTTAATGGCCTTCTGAACCCCTCTATTCATGGATGGTTGAACAGCTAGTACTGAAGTCCAAGGAGTTAGTTGTACATTCCCAAGATAGAAATGGGTGAAGTATGCCAATGGAAGAAGGGTAATTTGCTCTAAGAGGGGCATGGACACATTACCGATGTGTGGAGATGATATTTCCTGATTTGATTCTTGATTTGTATAGAGAGAAAAGGATGTCCCCAGCGGAGTCGCCAGAAGCTGTTGGCGCTATTTTTGTGTTGTCGAAAGTTGCCCGTAAGAAGCTGTCGGTAGCCACCGGAATCAAAATCTCGTTGCCCGCTTTGGAAGGAC
>NW_018252501.1:24329-36835 GCF_001263595.1 Phalaenopsis equestris
GGACTAAGAAGTGTGAAGGGGGATTGGTTCAAATTTGGAACATTTTATTGTAGAATCCAAAGGAGGAAGAACTAGGGGATGTCATGGATCCAGAAGAGAACCCCGGTGACTTCCCAAGCTATCCTAATATTTTTCTTTAGTTTTGAAGAGAAAAATTGAAGTGTTTCATCCTGCCAATTTTTTTAGTTAGGGCTTACATTCGTGTGAAACTATCACATGAATATCCTGGAAGATATGAGGATTTAGGTCGTAAAAGATGACAACCTCGGAATCCTAAAACAAGTTAGGGTTTATACTGTATAGCAGGGCTATACAAAGGCCTAATGATAAGGTGAGGATTTACATTGCATAAGCAAACAACCTCGAAGTCCTATGAATTTATTGTTTAAATTGTTTAAGTCTGTTTAAGTCTAAGGAAGGAAGATTGGTTTAGCTGGGGAAGACAAGTTTTGCTGTTGAAGATGGTCGTGCTGCCCACCATGCTAGCTCCATGCTCCCTATTACGATGAGTTGGAGTTTTCTAGTGTTTCAAGTTACAATGGCAAATCAGGTGGCCCTATGGTTGAAGTTCTTTAAATTTTATAGGGGCGTATTAAAGTTGATTAGACTGACACCGATTAGGATCCTAAGGTTCTCTCGTTCAGACACCACTATTTTCTATTAGATTTACTTAGTCCAAATGAAGTTACTAAACTCAACTTAATGAGTTCCATAATTTCATTTAGACCATAGGAAGCCTCTTAAGCAACCGTAGGTTACCTCCTCCGAGGAATTCCCGATCATCCGATAGAGACATCTTAATTTAGTTGAAGTTGTAGTTTTGTGTGATGTTTGTGATTAAACTTTGAGTTGTTTTATATTTTGAATGTTTTGGGGGTAAATTTTTATCTTGGTTAATTTTAGTTTTGGTTTTGGTTTTTGTTATCTATGCAAATTTATATAAGCATAAAAGTATAGATAAAAGTACAAGAAAGACAATGCTGAAAAACTCTAAAAGTGTACCTGACAAGTCTTCTCGTTCCACCTCCTGAAACGTAAAATGCATGTCAGGGCAATTCATATAGAGGAAAAATGTAAGGTTTTGGTAGTCGTTTTGGTAGTTTTCCTAACCTTATGTCATATCTTGGTGGGTCCTTAGGAGTTTAACTAAGGATGATTTTATCAACTAAAACATATTAAGTTTAGTAGATCTTTGAGGTATCCAACAGATCTAGACAATGAAGCAGGTCCGTGCTACTCTCTCACTGCCTGGTGGAAAATCCTAAGTTCTTTTAAACTTATTATGCTGCTTAATAATTCATCTTGTAAATACCCTCATTACTCAGTCAGCATTGAAGTCTCAATAATCCCTAAGAATTGGTTAATTATCACTTGTGATTCAATTTAAGAATTATGTGGATGGAGACCGTTAAAAAGGCAAGTTAGTGTTGTTGGGACAGTTAGCCAAATTTTAACCCTAATTGGGGTTGTAGTGTTTGAAAGATGTTTTAATTTTCAATGATCTTTACTTTTCTAATCCTCATTTAAATGAAACTTGATTAAGCCTAAGTCACTACTAAGCCCTTAAGACCTAGGTGAGTTGAGTGTCTTAATTAGCTTTGAAAATGTTAGGCCTTAGGTGGTCATGATTCATGATTTGGATTTGAACATCAAAATAGGGGTATTAAATTGATTAATTACTGACTTAAAAAATCATACCCCTAAGTCCTAGGTTCATTTTATTTTAATAAACTCCCAACTATAATAATTTAGAAATTTATTAACTTATCTTTTTCAATTAAGAAAGTGAAATTGGTTTCTACCAATTTATCCCTTATGTTTCAAACATCAAATAAACTTATTAAGTTCAGAGGTTACCCATTTCCCTCCTTAAATTAAGCCTAAATGTTAATTAAGGCTAATTTTCCAAAATTTCACATTTGCCCCTAAGGCTCTATCTCTTCATAATTTGTCAAATTCAATTCAAATGACTTTGAAGTTTTTATCCTACCTCATTCATAGATCAATTAAGACATGAGAGGAGAAAATATGATTTTTTTAAATTTAATTTAATTTATATAATTATTTTCATGCAAAAATAGGATTTTTTATAGAAAATTCCTAACTTAACCCAGATTTTGTATAGAGAGAAAAAGTCTCCCTAAAGTCAGATAACTTAGAGGAGAAGATTTTATATTTTTTTAAATTTTATTTGATTTATTGGAATTATTTTAGTGGAAATCCATTTTTTAGCCTCTAAAAATTATTTTTAGCCTTAAAATTCAATATCTTTATTTATAAAACCAGAAAAAATATTCTAATTGTAAGTGCCTAGGAAGCAATTTTAAACTTTTTCATTAGTTTTATTATTTTTGTGTTTTTTTGGGATTTTTAATTATTTAAATATTTAAAATAGGTTAAAAATTAAGTTTTTATTCTAAATATTATTTTATTTTCAGAAAATACCCCTGATCACAGAGAACTCAAAAAAACTAAATTTCATAATTTTTTGAGTTGTATTTTGATTTTTAAAAAATCATTTAAATGTCAAAAGTAATGTTTATCTTTAAAAATCAACTTAGGTTATCAAATGAACTCAAAATATTTTGAAACTTTTATGGTTAGTTCTCTGGACTATAAACCACAGTGGAGATTATTAATCAAGTCATTTAAATGTTTCTATTTTTCAAAATTAATTATCTTAATGATTTAGGGTTTATGAAAATTAGGTATATTTTAAATGACATGACTCATGAAATTATTTCCAAAAGCTTTACTAGTCATGGTGGACCTTCCAAAATTTTCTTGGAATTTG
This sequence comes from Phalaenopsis equestris, assembly GCF_001263595.1. Lineage (NCBI taxonomy): Eukaryota > Viridiplantae > Streptophyta > Magnoliopsida > Asparagales > Orchidaceae > Phalaenopsis > Phalaenopsis equestris. The sequence continues at coordinate 27,124 of NW_018252501.1, forward strand.
ATAATCAAAATGCTAATTTTAGTGATTATTTTAAGGAAATAATAGCAAAAACTTGAAAAATATGGATATCTGTCTAGAGACTTCCTCCGACCATAGAAAAATTTCTGACCATAGAAAAATTAGAGGATATTTCCCTTGACAGAGGCTACAATATGCCAAAATTTAAGGCCAAGGTGATGTGTGAATATGCATGGAGAATCAAGTAATTTAAAATAGTGTTTAATTAATTAAAAATAAAATATTCATCAAATGTACTTGAAATTTATTTCACATTGTTTTCCTATGTTCACTGAGTAAGAGGATATTTTTATTTTATTTTTGTGATTTTTCTGCATAAAGTTATGAATTTTTTAAGTTAGGGGTATTTAAATAAATAAGAAAAAGCCCTATTTATCTATTTAAACCGCGTATGCCACCTCAACCTACGACGGCTCCGAAGCTCCACGCGGCGCACTTCCATTTGACACCACCATCCACCTCAGTGCTGACTTAGCCCGTTGTTTATGTCCTGAAGCGCTGTCCGACTCGATCTCCTTCGTCCATTTTGATACGCGCTCAATCAAACAGCTCCCCGTCATCATCTCTGATAGAATGATCCCGTGACCATCCACACTAAAACTCTAAGATCTTAGCCTAGACTCAACCAAATCACCTCGGGTTTAGTTTTATGGACTCATCAAGTTTAAGTGGGACGAACACATCCATACAGTAATCATGCAATGAAATTAAGCCTAATTAAATGGAGAATCGAAATAGGCTCGGGATGAGGTGAGGTTTTATACCTTTTCTCTTAGAAGTGTAGCTTTAATCAGAGGGTCTTGGCATGTTCGTTGGGGTCTAAGGAGACTAGGGATTGAGTACCAAGACTATGGATTGCGTCCCTGGTATTGGTGTATGACCTAGGTATGAATTCGATCACGACCGGATTTGGGTGTTTGTCTAGAGCTACGGTAGAGGCTCTGTGGAAGGGGGATTTTATGGGGCTTTGGCTTCTTTCTTGGTTGTGAAGGTATGAGTAGAGTTAATTTGAGTTTGGTGGAGTGTGGAGGTGTAATGAACTCTGTCCTCGTTTCCGATAAGGTTTCAAGCTCAAAATTGAGCTTTGATAATGGGAATTGGTGGGAGAAAATTGTTGGAATGCACTGAGAGGATCTTACGGAAGCTCTGTGGGAAGTTTGGAGAGGCCTCTATAAGGAAATTTCAGCACACCGTCCATGGCCATGGAGGTGATATTTTATAAAAATGGCCATGGGGTGGCTCTCAGGGAATAAGTTTGGGTGCATTTTGGTGCTTAGGTGGAGGGCAGAGGAGCTCCATCAATTAGTTTGGCTGAGCTGGCCTCTAGGTTTGAGGGTGAGGTTCCATGGGGGTGGCTCTCTATTTTGAGCTTTTCCATCCACTAGGGTGGCCGGCCAGCGAGGCGGAGGTGGCTAGGAGCTCAGGGAATCCAGGGGAAGATGTCACAGCAATTTAATGCAATAATACCTAATTTTGGTAAGGATATCTTAAGCACATTCATTTTTTGGATATAATACCCCTTGATTTAATGGACCTTTGGTACATGGCTTGATTTAGGTGTTTTCATTGTGTTTGGACTGGTCACTAAGTCAAACTAATGGCTGTGGGGGGGGTTATTTAGTAATGGCTGTGGTGGAGTTAATGGGTGGTTTTTAGGGTGGTTAGGTCACATTTAGTGTATGGGTCCAAGTGGGTGCAAATGACCAAAAATTGGGTTTGGGCTAGCTTAGCCATGTCAATTGGCCCAAATAAATATTTATTTTTTTGTATATGGTTATAAGAAACAACTTTGGTGAAGGATGGAAGTGGTTTTGAGCTCAATTGAAGGGTCAATTTTAGGGAATTTTGAATTTTAGTCAATTTGGTTATGTTGGGCAAGGCTTGGGTCTAGCTTTGGTTAGCCTTGGGCTAAGTCTAAATTGATTGTTGTAAATGGTCAATAGGGACCCCATGAAGAGTTTTCAACATGAATTGGGTGCCAATTTGGAGGTTAAGGCAATCAATTGGGTGAAATTTGAGGACAGCCAATTTCAGGCTAAATTTGGGAATTTTGGATTTAGGCCAAAATCAAATGTTTTTGAGGCTTCACCAAGGCCAATTGATGGTCAATTTTGATGTGTAGGAATTCTATGGAGATTTTCCAACATTAATTAGGATCAATTGACTAGGCTATAGGTTCAATTTGGTGAGATTAGGTTATGTGACCAAAATTGGGGGTTTAACCTATACTCAAAATTGGGCTTAAATTATGGGCCAATTAAGCTTGGATTTGGTGTAGTTTGGCCATATCAAAAGTTAATTTGAGCTTATGATTGGAATTGAGGTAAATTGAGATCAAATTGATGGACATTTGGGTTGAATTTCGGGAAATATGGGCCCTTAAAGGAAAATTTGGGGGTTTTGGTTAAATATGGTCAAATTGGCCAAATTGGGTCATGTGGTAGTTGAGAGAAATGAAATTGGGAATAATTGGGATTTATTGAAATTTTTTAGGAATTTTTGGAGGAATTTTTGGAATTAATTTTTTAGGAATTTTTGGAATTTTTTGGGATTTTGGGCTATGGAGGGGAATCTTGGTAATTTGGAGGGGGGTATTTTTTGATAGGAATGGGTAACTAATCACCCTAAATGAGCCATGGACCAAAGGAAATCCCATTTGGGTCCTCTATGTACAGGCCTTAGTTAAACAGGCCTTAGTTAAACCATAGCCCTAGGGCTGTTAGGTTTAGGGGACCATCTACATGAGTATCCTGAGTATCCCAAGGGACCTAGACTAGAAATTTGAGTATAGAGTTGTGAGTGAATGTGAGTGTAGATGAGTGTAGTGAGTGCCCTAGCTCCAGACCAACACCCAGGGTTAACCCTAAGGTCCAGCAGTCCTAAGGGTGACTCATCTTGAGTTTCCCTCATAGTGACCCCACCTACTAAGTGCTAGAGGTTAGGATCAATAAGTGGAACTTCAAGTTGAGTAAAGAAGGTGGTAGAATTTGTAATGGTGGAGGCTCCATATATAGTTTTCTATGAATAGTCAATAGGAAAGTCTTATGGCTAAACCTTAGGCTACTAAAGAGGAAAAACTAAACCTCAACCAAAAGTGAGGTCAACATGTAGTCCATAGGTTTGAGTGCAAAGGAAAAAGGAAATTTACTTTGATGGACGTAGAATTGGAGTTTTAGGATGAGAGAATAAATTCCCCCATTCGGTCTAGTTGTTTGGAAACAAAAGCGATATGTTAACCCTCAGGCGGGGGGAAATGTGAGCTTTAGAGTGAGAGTCAATATCCTCCTAGTCTGACCACAGATTTATGGACCATACTCTAGATTAGCTAAGGTTCTTTATGCACTCAACAGAGCGTAAAGAAAAGGATTGCTCTTATTTGACACAATACAATTTCATAAAATTTTTATTGCTCCACCAACCATAAAATAAATGTAAAGGAGAAGCATGCTTTCTTAAATTTGAACTCTTAATCACAAAACTTCTTTTAGTCTTAGTAAATTTAACTTTTAAGTTTAAAAAATAGTTTAGTTAACTTATTTCTTTTAGTTACATTTCCATTAGCATACGTTAAACTTACTTTTGACCTGTTTTTCTTACTTAAGTCTTTATAGTTTGATTATTGTGTTTTACGTTATTACCATAAGAATTTCCACTTCTCTGTGGGATCGATACATAGGACTCTATTAGAGCCCTTTATTACTCGAGTGATATGTATACTTGCGTTTACAAACTAGTGAATATTTTAAATTAAGAATATACATTAAATTTATAGGAGTGTCAGCTTAAAAATTTTATAAGATAAAAATTTATTGAATTGAAGTAACTATTTGTTGACCTCACTTTTGGTTGAGGTCTAGTTTTTTCCTCTTTAGTAGCCTAGGTCTAGCAATAGGACTTTCGTGTTGACTATTCCTAGAAAACTAGGAAAGGAACCCTCACCATTAAAAATTCTAAACTCCTCTTTACTCAACTTGAAGTTCCACATTTGGTCCTAACCTCTAGAACTTAGTAGGTGGGGTCATTATGAGGGAGCCCAAGAGAGTTCCCATGTTCTCATACGACTGCTTGACCTTAGGGTTGACCCTGTGTGTTGGTCTAGAGCTAAAATACTCACCTCACTCACAATCACTCACAAATACAAACCCAAAATTTCTTGACTTTGATCCCTTAATCCTTTAGGAGACTCATGTAGATGGTCCCGTAAACCCAGTGGCCCCAGGCTAAGGTTTAGCTAAGACCAATACATAGAGGACCCAAATGGGGTTTCCATTGGTCCATAGCTCATTTATGATGGTTAGCTTCCTAATTCTATTAAAAATACTCAACTTAGCCTTTTTCCACTAAACTCCCACAAATTACCTCAGTACCCTTGAAACCCTAAATTTGGCCAAAATTCCCAAATTTACCCAAATTACCCAAATTTGTTCAAAAATCATTTCAAACCTTTTTAAAACATCCAAATTACCCAAAATAACCAAAATAAATTGCCAAATTACCAAAATGCCCCTTCTTAGCCCAAATTTCAAAAATTCCAAAAAATCTCAAATTCCAAAAAATCTCAAAAGTTCCCAAAACCTTCCAAATATTCTCAATTTCAATTTTTTTCAACTACTAGATGACCTAATTTGACCAATTTGACCATTTTGACCAAAACCCCCAATTACCTTTAAAGGCCCAATTTTCCTAATTCACCTCAAATGTCCATCAATTTGGTCTCAATTTCTCCAATTTCAATTTTAAACTCAAATTAACCTTCGATATGACCAATCTAAACCAAATTCAAGCTCAATTTGCTCATGCTTTGAGCCTAATCTCGATGTAAATATAAAACTTAATCTCACCAAATTGAACCTATAGCCTACTCAATTTGCCATAATTTATGTTGGAATACTCTTCATAACACTCCTACACATCAAACTTGACCTTCAATTGGCCTTGCTGAAGCCTCAATTTCATTTAATTTTCATCTATGCCCAAAAAGCCCTAATTTTGCCCTAAATTGGTCATGTCTCAAAATTCCACCAAATTGATTGGCTTAGCCCCAAAATTGACACCCAATTTGTGTTGAAAACTCTTCATGACATTCTTATTGACCATTCTCAACAATCAATTTGGACTTAGCCCAAGCCTAGTCCAATCTAGACCCAAGTCCAGCCCAACATGCCAAAAGTCACCAAAATTCCAAATCCCTCAAGTTGAACCCCCAATTGGACTCAAAATTACTTCAATCCTTGACCAAAAATGTTCATTAAAATCTTCTACACAATCTTGATCAATCAATTGGGCCCAAGGTCATGGCTAGCCTAGACCAAACGCAAGCTTTAGCCAAATTGACCTACATGGACCCCTTCACCAAAAGTTAAGCCAATCTAGCCAAATTGGCCAACCAAAAACCATCACAACCAAATTTTGGACCTTAATGACAAGGGTAAACCCCATGGAACCACCCAAATGAGATATGGACCAAAGGATCCCCAAATGAAGGGATTTACAAATGAAGGGATTTACTCCCAAATGAAGGGATTTACTTCAAAAATTCCTTAAGCCTAAGGGATTTTTGCCAAAAATAAACACCTCCCTGAAATAAATTCTTGTGACAGCTTCCTCTGGCTCACCTGACCTTCTGGTCACCTCCCTTAGCCTTGCTGGCTGGCCTAGTCACTAGAGGAGCCAAAACTGTGAGACACCAGCCAAAAATTAAACAGCCAAAATTTAAACCCAATTCAAACCTTCAGGCCACCTCATCCCATTTTAAATTTAGAGCTTCTCTGCCCTCCACATAAGCATCATTTTACATCCCTCAATTGGCCCCAGAGCGACCCTAAGCCATTTTTATAAAACCTCCATCTCCATGGCCATGGAAGGTGTGCTGAAAATTTCTTAAGGATACCCTCTAAAATCACTCTCTGAGCTTCCTTGAGACCTCCACAGTGCAACCCAACCACTCCATTTCTCTAATTCCCCTTGCCAGAGTTCAATTTTTGAGCTTAAATCCTTGTCAGAGACAGGATATTAATCCTTGCCAGAGACAGGACATTCTCCACCACACCTCCACAGTGCACCAAATCTAAATTAAACTCACTCACACCATCACTACCCTGAACTAAGACAATGCCCTATCAAATACCCCTCATTCAGAGCCTCTAAGATAGCTCAAGAGATCACCCAAATTTGTCCTTGATTGAATTCGGGTCAAGACCTTTCATCATAACTAAAGGCTCAATCCTTAGCCTCCTTAGACCTCCACGAACATGTCGACCACCTCTGATTAAAGCTTTCCTTCTCAGAGCAAAGGTATTGAACCTACCCTCTTTCCAACCCTATTTTTATTCTCCATTTAATTAGAATTAATTTAATGGCATGTTTATCGTATGGATGTGTTCGCCACACATAGACAATTTCATAGGACCAAACCCCATAAGATTTGATTGAGTCTAGAGGGAGACCTTAAGGTTTAAGTGTGGAAAGTTCTTAGGTTAGCCTATTTAGGGATGATGACGGGGAGCCGTCTGATTTCATGTTTATCAAATGGAGGGCATCTAGTTAACAGATGAGATCTAGCTGGACGAACTCTCGATGCCTGAATCACGGGCCGCGTGGCATGCCAAGTTCGAAAGCGTAATGAATGGGAGCATGTCGCATCACCATTTGGAGTTGTCTAGGATGAGGTGGCATCACACGTTTAAATAGATAAATAGGGAATTAAATAAATCAGAAAATTGTCCTTAACTGAAAAAATTCATATCTTGGTGTAAAAAAATCACAAAAATAAAATAAAAATACCGTCTTGCTCAGTGAACAAAGGAGAATAATTTGAAGTTTATGTGATGCATATTTTATTTTAATTAATTAAACACTATTTTGAGTCTTTTAATTCTCCATTCATGTAGACATTCACCATGGCTTGAAATTTTGGCATGTTGTTGCCTCTGTCTTAGGGAACATTCTTTAATTTTGCCAAATTCATAGGAAATCTCTAGAGAGAGATCCATATTTTTCAGGTTTATATTTATTATTTGTATAAATTAATCATAATAATTAACATATTGTTTAGAAAAATCTATAAAAATTTTGGAAGGTTTGTTGTGACCAGAGAACCATTTGGAAAAACATTTCATAGGCTAAGTCATTAAGAATACACTTAACTTTCACCAAACCCTAAAACACAAGGAAAATTAGGAAAATTAATTTCGGAAATATAAACATCTAAATGACTTGGTTTTTAATCTCCACTGTAATTTCAATTCAAAAAAAATCCCATAAAAATTTCAAAATATTTGGAGCTCATTTGATAACTCAAACTGATTTTCAAAATTAAATGTCATTTTTAACACTAAAATGATTTTTAACAATTAAAATATAACTCAAAAAATTATAAAAATTAGTTTTTGGAGTTCTCTGTAGTTGGATAAACCTTCTAAAAATAAATTTGTAATTAAAATAAAAATTTCATTTTTAAGTCTTTCTTTAATATTTTAATAATTAAAAAATGATAAAAATCACAAAAATAATAAAATTCATGAAAATGTTCTAAATTGTTTTCTAAGTAGTTAGTAATAATTGGAATATTTTTCCCGATTTTATAAGTGAAGAAATTGAATTTTGAAGCTTAAAATAATTTTTAAGGCTAAAAATGGGTTTTCATTAAACTATTTCTAACTATTAAAAAAAATCAAAAAAATGTGAAATTTATTTCTCTAAGTTTCTTGAGCTTAGATATATTTAATAAAAATATAAAACTTAATTTTCCACTTTTTTAAAAAAATATAATTAATAAAATTAAAAAAATTATAATTAATAAATGCTACAGAATTTAAATTAATTATGGTAATTCAAATAAAATTTAAAAAATCATGAAATTTGGTCCTAATGATTCTCTAGTCTAAGTCTATATCCAGTAAAAATTTTAAGGGATTACGCTTTGCTTGAGTCAAATTATGGAATTTTCTATAAAAAATTCTATTTTTGCATAAAAATAAATATGTAAATTAAATTAAAATTAAAAAATCACATTTTCTTCTATGCTGTCTTAATTGACCCATGAGTGAGGTGGGATAAAAATTCCAAAGTCATTTGAATTAAATTTGACAAATTATGAAGTGATAGAGCCTTAGAGGCAAAAATGCAATTTTGGAAATTTAGCATTGATTAACATTTAAGCTTAAGTAAAAAAGAGGAAATGGGCAATCTTTTATCCTAATCAACATATTTGGATTGTTAAAATACAAGGGGATTAATTGGTAGAAACCAATCTCACTTTTATTAATTAAAGGATAAATTTTTAATTTCCTTAACTTATTAAAATTCAGAAGTTGTCAATTAAATGATCCTAGACTTAGGGGTATGATTTTGGGTGTTGATAACTCACTAATTAAACACCTCTATTTGATGTTAAAATGACGTTAAAAAATGAATCATTATCACTTAAAATTCAACTTTTATTTAAAAAAAAATGATATCTACCAAAACCTTAAGGGCGGCTTAGTATTGACTTAGGCTAAATCAAATTTGGTTAAATGAGGATTATAAAAGTGAACATAATTAAAATTTGAACACCTTTAAAACACTACAAGCCCAAATTAAGAAGTTGGCTAAGTGCCTTGATAACATTAACTTGCCCCTTTAAGGATCTTCACCCACATAATTCTCAAATTAAATTATCGGTGATCATTACCCTACTCTTAGGGGTAACTAAAACATCAATGTTCGTTGAGCATTAAAGGTATTTACAGGATGGGTTATTAAGCAATAGAATAAGTTTAAAAAGAGCTTGAGAATTTTCACCAGGCAGTGAGTGGGAAACATGGACCTGCTTCTTTCTTCAGATCTATTGCATACCTGAGAGGTCTACTAAACCTAATATATTTTGCTTAACAAAAATCATCCTTAATCATATTAATCGGGACCCCCCAAGATATGACCGAGGGTTGGGTAGATCACTAAAACCTTACTTTTTTGCTTTATATAAAGTGCTCTAACATGCATTTTGAGTTTCAGGTGGTGAAACGAGAAGACTCATCAGGTACGCTTTTTATAGTTTACAGTGTCGTCTTTCTTGTACTTTTATACTGTAGTTTTTATGCTTACAAAACTTGCATGTTAAACAACGATGCCACCCTGCATGAAAACCAAAACTAAAATCAATCAAGATAAAATTCACCGTCACAACATTCAAAACATGAGACAAATCAAAATTTAATCACAAACATCACACAAAACAACAACAAGAACTAAATTAAGACGTCTCTATCGGATGATCGGGAACCCCTCGGAGGAGTTAACCTACGTTTCCAAATGAGGCTTCCCACGGTCTAAATGAAAGTATGGAACTCATTAGGTTGAGTTTAGTAAATTCATTTGGACTAAGTGAATCCAATAGAAAATAGGTGTACCAGAATGAGGGACCGTAGGTTCCTAAACGCTGTCGCTCTAATAAATTTTAACATGCCCCATAATATTTAAAGAACTACGATCATAGGGCCATCTGATTTGACATCATAATTTGACACGCTAGAAAACATAAACTTGTCACGGCAAGGAGCTTGGAGCTAACATTGTAGGCAGCAAGACCATCTTTAATAGTGAAGACCATCTTCAATAGTGAAACCTGTCTTCCCTAGCTAAACCATTCTTTCCTTAGAATTAAACAACAAGCCATAGGATTTCGAGGTTGTTTTCTTATGCAACATAAATC
>NW_018252501.1:37542-59073 GCF_001263595.1 Phalaenopsis equestris
TATATATAATATATATATATATATATATATGTAAATTAAATGTCTTTCTAAAGCGGGTGATGGGATTTCGATTCTGGCAATCGACAGCTTCTAATGGGCAACTCCACAACCAAAAAAGTGCCGACACTATTTTTGTGATTGATCTGCATATTTCCTTATTTAACTGTTGTGTGTGTTGTAGTGTTGAAAGACATTTATAGCACATACACAAAGTCGTCGCCCATCAAATTTTAATTTTGCTGCATCAAGTTTTTAGCACCGTTGTCGGAGAGGTAACGGTTAATTACTTTATAATTTTGAAGACTTTGATTGAACTGCAAAACTTATATTAATAAAAATCGTAGTATAATAAATATTTTTATATTTTTTTGTGTTTACTTATCTTAATTGCTTATTGTGTTTGTTTATGCATTTTTTAGGAGTCGATGGTTTAGTACCTTACGACTCAGAGTTAGAAAGAATAATTAAAAAAATTTAAAAACAAAAAAAAATTTGATAATTTAAACTAAATGTCCAACAATTTAAATAATCAATGTTTTGAAAAAGAACATTAATATAGAACTTTAAGAGATTATGCGAACCCTACAGTTGATGAAATTCACTTGAGTATCCAAAATCCTGATATAGCTACTAAGATATAGCTACTAATTCATTTGAGCTACTAATTCATTTGAGCGTAAATTTGTTATTTTTGAAATGGTACAAAATGATCAGTTTAGGGGAACACCGATTTAAGAGCATAACTTACATCTTGCTAGTTACTAGTATTCTGTGCTACAGTTAAATATGATGGAGTGTCAAATGACACCATCAGAATTAGAATTTTTTTTCATTAACGAATAAAGCTAATATATGGTTAAACTTTTTAGCATCTAGATCTATCAAAACTTGGGGAGAATAATCACTAAAATTTTTATCTAAATAATTACCACCATAAGAAAACTGCTAAGCTTAGAAATGATATCGTATCTTTTTGTCAATTTGAAGAAGAATCAATCTATGAAACTTTTGAATGATTTAAAAATCTCCTTAGGAAGTGTCACACCATGAGTTACCATATTGGTTAATAATTCAGAATTTTTATAATGGATTAGTTAGATCTCAAAGATCTATTATTGACACTTCTAATTATAGATCATTAATATAAAATCATTCTATGAAGCATATTCCTTAACTGAAGAGATGGCTATAAATAATTTTCACTGGCCCTCTAAAAGGGTAACACAAAAAAGAGTAGCTAGTGTTCATGACTCTGATGCACTATCTATTTTGGCATCTCGAATTATTGTATATCAAAGAAGATAGATCAATATGGAATGACTTATTCTCAAACGCCTCCTAACGCCTCCTGTGCTTGAGGAAAACTCATTGTGAAAAATGATAGATTCTAAATCATCATATGAGAAGTAAGATGCAATAAATTATTAAACTAATAATCCCTATTCTAATTATTATAATCCTGGTTGGAAAAATCACCCTAGTTTAATTTGTAATTATAATAACTCTAATGTTGTAAATTTTTAATGGGGGAACAATCCTATGAACCCATTAGGAAATTCAAACAACCAGAGAAATAATAACTATAAACCTTATTATCCTCCAGGTTTTAATAGTAATTCACAAATCAAGGAGAAGAAATTATCAATGGAAGAATTAATATTGCAAATGGGTAATCAAATATAAATTCAAGGAGCTGCAATTAAAAACATTAAAAATCAATTTTGACATATTGCTACTGCACTTAGAAATAGACCTCCAAAAAATTTTCTTAGTAATGTTGAAGTTAATCATAACAATTAAAATAAAGAGAAAATTAAGGCTATTCAACTGAGACGTGGGAGAGAATTGAAAATAAAAGTTTAAAAAGAGATTGAAGTTAAGAAAGAAGGGGTGGAAAATGAAAAGTCTAGCAAATATTTTCATCTTGATTCAGAATATCCTATTAAACCAATGAAAATTAGTGTAGAAAGGCCACGACCTCCATTTCCTCAAAGATTGAAATATCAAAATAAGGATAAATAATTTACTAAGCTTTTAGAAATATTAAGGAAATTAATTATAAACATTCCATTTGTTGAAGCCCTGAAATAAATGCCAAGCTTTGTAAAGTTTATGAAGGATATAATTAATAAAAAAAAGAAGCTTATAGATAACAAGACTATTGCACTAATTGAAGAGTGTAGCACAATAATTCAGAAAAAACTTCCTGAAAAACTTAAAGATCCTGGTAATTTTACTATATCTTTTGTTATTGGTGAAATATTTTTTGGAAAAAGTCTTATGTGATTTAGGAGCCAGTATTAATCTCTTGCCTATATCGATTTTCAGAAGGTTGGGTATAGGAGAAATTTCCCTTACTACTGTAACTCTTCATTTAGGTGATTGTTAGATTGCCATTCCTAAAGAAGTTACATAAGCTGTTTTGGTAAAAGTTGATAAATTTATCTTTCTTGCGGACTTTATTGTGTTAGATATAGAGGAAGTCAAAGAAATTTCTATCATTTTAGGGAGACCTTTTCTTACCACTAAAAGAGCATTGATAGATGTATAGAAAAGGAGAGTCCGTGATCAAGAAGTTGCATTTAATATATTAAAATCAATGATATTTCCAGCGAAAGGAAGAGATGATGAATGCTTCAAAATGAAAATTAATGATTATTTAAGCAATGAATATTTCATAGATATATTTGAAAAGAAATCTGAAGAACATTCGAAGCATGAAGATGAGGATGTAATTCAAGATGAATCCAGTGAACTGAGTAATGAAGAATTGGATTATGTTCAGGAATGATTTGTGCTTTAGATACTATAAATAATAATAAAAATTTTATTCCTTCGATTGTGAAACCTTCTGAGCTAGAAATGAAAATACTTCATACACATTTAAAATATGACATTTTAGGATATTTATCCACATTACCCATTATAGTATCCTTAGAGTTAACTGAATTACAAGAACAAAAGTTGTTGGAAACTTTAAGAAAATACAAGAAAGCCTTTGGATGGACATTAACTGATATTAAAGGAATTAGTCCATTGATTTGTATGCACAAAATTTTATTGGAAGAACATCATGAACTAAATGTTGTTCCTTAAAAGAGCTTAAACTCTATGATGAAAGAAGTTGGTAAGAATGTTGTTCCTTAAAGGAGCTTAAACTCTATGATGAAAGAAGTTGGTAAGAAAGAAATTTTAAAATGGTTAGATGCTGGGATAATATATCCTATTTTAGACAGTTCTTGGGTAAGTCCAATTCAATATATTCCCAAATTAGAGGGTGTAATTGTTGCTATGAATGAGAAAAATGAATTAACATGAACACGACAAGTCACTGGTTGGCGAATCTGTATTGATTATAGAACATTAAATTCTACCACTAGGAAATATCACTTTGCTTTACCTTTTCTAGACCAAATGTTGGATAGCTGGGCACAAATATTTATTCTTTTTGTATGGATATACCACCTATCATCAAATTCCTATTGCTCCTAAGGATCAATAAAAGACAACATTCACTAGTCCTTACAAAAAAAAAATATTTAGATGATAGTACTTTGGTTTATGTAATGCACCAGTAATATTTCATCACTATATCATGTCCATTTTTAGTGATTTAATTGAAGAAAAAATAGGAGATTTTATGGATTAGCGTTTGTGTTTAGAACTTCATTTAAATTTTGTCTAAATCATTTAAAGAAAGTTTTATAATGATGTAAGAAGACAAATTTAGTTTTAAATTAGGAAAAATGTCAACTTATGGTTGCAGTAGGAATTGTACTTGGACATAAAATTCATGAAAATAACATGAAAGTGGATCCAAAAAAAATTCAAGTTATAGCTAAATTACCTCCTCCTAGTATGTTGTTATGGGTTAGAAGTTTTTTAAGACATGCTCATTTTTACGGGCGGTACATAAAAGATTTTTCAAAAATGACTATGTCGTTATGCCAACTTTTAGAAAAAGATGCAAAATTTGATAAGAAGACAAATTTAGTTTTGAATTAGGAAAAATGTCAACTTATGGTTGCAGTAGGAATTGTACTTGGACATAAAATTCATGAAAATAACATGAAAGTGGATCCGAAAAAAATTCAAATTATAGCTAAATTACCTCCTCCTAGTATGTTGTTATGGGTTAGAAGTTTTTTAAGACATGCTCATTTTTACGGGCGGTACATAAAAGATTTTTCAAAAATGACTATGTCGTTATGCCAACTTTTAGAAAAAGATGCAAAATTTGATTTTAACTAAGAGTGGCTTAATGCCTTTGAATTATTAAAGGAAAAATTACTCACTGCCCTTATAATAGCTTCACTTGATTAGGAAAAATAATTTGAGCTAATGTTTGATGCAAGTGATTATGCAATTGGAGTTGTTTTAGGGCAGAGATATGACAAAATTTTTTAAGTTATATATTATGCTAGTAAAACTTTAAATGATGCTCAAATTAATTATGCCACTATTGAGAAAGAGTTATTAGCAACTTTTTATGCTTTTGATAAGTTTATGTCATATCTGATTGGAGCTAAAAATGTTGTGCATACAGGCCACTCTGCTATAAAATATGTGATGCAAAAGAAGGATGAGAAATCAAGATTAAATAGATGGATACTTTTAATGCTAGAATTTGAATTTATGGTAGTAGATAAGAAGGGTTCTGATAATCATATAGCTGATCATTTATCTAAGCTAGAAAAGGAAGAAAAATTTTATCTTGAAAAAGAAATTAACAAAACATTTCTTAATGAATAACTGTATATTGTTAAAGAATGAAAAATATCATGTTATGTTGATAATGTGAATTACATTGTTAGTGGTGTTTAACATATGGATTGACAAAGCAACAAGAGAGGAAAGTTATTTATGATGCAAAATTTTGCTTTTGGGATTACCCATATTTATATAAAAAATGTAAAGATTTAGTTATTTGAAGTTGTGTACCTTATGAAGAAATTGAAGAAATTATTCAAAAATGGCATGATTCTGAATTCAGGGGTCATTTTGGAATTGAAAGAATTGCACAAAAAATTTTACAGCCTGGATTTTATTGGCCTATTCTATTTAGAAATGTTAATGTATATGTCAATTAGTAGGTAATATTTCATAAAAAAGTGAAATGTCACAAAAAATTAGTTTGGAATTTGAAATTTTTTATGTTTGGGGATTGGATTTTTTTGGGGCAATTTATACTTGCATTCGGATATATATCATTTCTCTTACCTAAAACAAAAAATATGCAAAATACCTTCCTCTAAAGTGAAATATCATTAAAAACCATTAAAATTGAGCATAAAATATTTATGAAAAAGTCGGGAATTTTTAGGCGTGTCAACGCCCCCAAACTTAAACATTACTTGTTCTCAAGTAACTCTTTTACTACATAAAAATATGACATAGGATAGAGATTAACTTATAAACTTCTATACTTTAGTTTAATAAATAAATTAGTATAATTTAAGAAAAATCTTTAATAACTTTTATTCAAAATCTATGTCTAAGAATACTTAGTATTCAAATTTAAGATTTCTGAATCTCTATTCATTTGAAGATGAATTACAATTTGTCATATAAAGGATACTTAAAACATTCATATGAAAAGAAATTCATTTAAACATTACTAGTAATGCTACTAATACTTCAATACAAATTTAGAAAATGTAGCAAAGCTTTTCCTCAGCAAAGTTTTTCCTCAAGTTGATTTAAGTGAAGCAAATTTCTTATTAGGCTTCTCCTCAAGCTTCTCCTCACATTCTTTTTTTCTTTTTTCTTTTTCTTTTCTTCTTTTTTTTTATTCAGGATTTTTTCAATCTTTTCTTTTCTTTTTCTTTTTCAAATTCAGGATTTTTTCAATCCTTTCTTTTCTTTTTCTTTTCAAGTGAGGATTACTATATATAAATATCATTTAATAATTTTAAACTTCACTATCCTCTTCTTAAAGTCTTCTTAAAGTTAAAACTTTTAATAATTTTGAACTTCACTACTTCTTAAAGTTAAAACTACTTACCTTTCTTCACTTTATAAATTCATATTAGTTTATAATTTTTCATAAAGTTTCATTCTTTTCTGCTTAAATGAAACTCTAACATTTCTAATACTTGAAAAATTGAATTTTTCTTTACTTTAAATAAAAAAAAACATAGTCTTATACTGTCATACCAAATATCTTTTACTTTAGAATTGACCTTTGTTATTAAAAACTTTTTCCTAAATTTACCATAACATGTACAAACATAAATATAGTCATTTAAAGTTAAGCTCTAATATCCAAGTTCATGTTAAATTAATTTTTAAAATATAGTTAATTGAGGACAAATAACATTTAGTTTACTTCTTTTTAAAAGAAAATTTTCTTTTCCCAAAACTTGAATGTTTAAATATTTTACATTTAATTCCATAAAATGTAGTAGGAAGAAAAAGTAAAAGTTAAATCTACTAACAACTATAACTTTCTATCAAATTAATATTTGGGCATAATTAGGATAGAATGACTACAGGAGAAAGAAAATCTAGCCTAAAACATGCTTGCAATAATATTAATTAAAAAGGAAGTATATTCAATTTAAAATTTCATTATTCTTCCTACCCTCAAACACCATTTTAACATTCAATAAAGAAAATATAAGCAGAAAGAAAAACAGTTCAAAAATTATATCACAAACATCTATAAGTATTCATTAAGATAGAACAATATGCAAAAAAAAGTAATTTTAAACTAAAAGATGCCAGATAAAATAGAAAGAAAGGTCTACAAGCAGAATAGGTGTTAGCATTGAAAAATTCTAATAGGAATAACAAGTATTAGCATAGAAATATATATATATTTATGTGTTCTCCAAATCATTATATTATTGTAACACAAACACAAACACACTTGATAAATGAGGTCAATTCTTCCTTCGACTCATTGCATCTCACTAACTTCCAATTTCTAACAGAATCACTACACAGATATATTGGGCACTTATAAATGATTTCATAGATTCTAATCCCAAGGATAATATTATCCTTGATATATTGGTTCTCGAGCACCAACCTCAGTCATCACCATATCCCAATAATTAAGCACCTCTAACAGTTATACGGATAGTGGAAATCATTCACATGTTACTTATCAAGTATATTAGATACTCCTATCAAATGAAAACAAAGTGAGAGGAAAGAAGTAAGAAAATTGAGATGGAATTGTCACTGTTAAAGTTTGTGATATCCCTTGTAAAACTCAATTTTGGGTGAGACCCGAGTCGTAGCGGACTCATCAATACAACAACTATAAGAGAATATATAAGTCTAGCCATAATAAGAAGTTAAGGAATCATCTCCCTCATGAAACACAAAAATGAAATCAAACCACAATCCACCAATCATCAAGCAAACTAATCAATCCTCATTAAAGCAAACACAACATATTACTAACAATCGTAATTCTCAAGAGCACTAAATCAAACAAAACTGAAAATTGTGGGTTGCCTCCTATAAAGCACTTTGTTTAATGTTGTCAGCTCGATAAATGATTCCATCTGGATCAAAATTCTATTTAAGTAAAATCATCAAGAAACATAATCAATCCTCATTAAAGCAAACACAACATATTACTGACAATCATAACTCTCAAGAGCACTAAATCAAACAAAACTGAAAATTATGGGTTGCCTCCTATAAAGCACTTTGTTTAATGTTGCCAGCTCGATAAATGATTCCATCTGGCAGATAATCCAAATTCTGGATCAAATTCTTCTAGGTTACTCTTTTGTTTAGGGTTTTCCTTCAATTATTCCCCTTGCTACTAAGTAAATGGTAGAGGTAGTCTTTCTATATATATCTTAGTTGAGGAAATAGGTTTTCTAATTTCTTAGGAATTTTTTTCATTGGTCTTTCAATCTCCTTATCCTCATTTCTCAACTCAAAGTTCTTTTGAAACATATCCTTGAATTCTCTTATAAATATTAGTTCAATAGTTTTAAATTGCTCATTACTCACCTCCTTAGGGTTTATCTTGCGGTCACTAGGTAAAATCTCTAGGGGATAACCGTTAATTGCATTAATAATCTGCCACAGCTAGTTCTCTATATTCCTTAGTGCGGTCCCTTTACCCTCCAGCTCACTCTCCATTTGAATAATAACCTCTTCTAAAAGTGACTCCTTCTCCTCATTAGGTAGGTTAGAGTTAAATTGAGAATGATTATTAATTGAGTTAACAATCCGCCCCAATTTATTTTCCATATTCCTTATTGTGGTCCCTTGACACTCCAGCTCTCTCTCCATTTGAATAACAACCTCTTCTAATAAATCATTCTCCTCATTCTGGAGGTTGAAGTTAAAATTATGAGGCAAAAAAAGTTCATCATTAAAATAGCCATGATTATTCCAACTACATGTCTTATTAAATTGATTATCTTCCCAAAATTGATCTTCTCCTCTAAATTATTATTCCTGTTAAAATTTAAATTATATTCCTAACTTGGATTGTAATAATCAGAATAAAAATTATGTATCTCATTGTTAGTTTCAAAATGGTTAGGCTCAATCAATTGTCTAAATAGATTTTCCTTGATAACTGGGGTTCCTTGAGGATATCTTTCTATGTATTGATCTAATTTCCTCTCAATATCTGCAACCTGAGAAATTAACAATGTAAGCATATCTTCTTGAACATTTTCCACTCTCTTGTGGTTTACTTTTTCAAAGCTACTAGCATTATAATCCAAATTTGAATATTCATTATATTGTTGATCTGTCATTTTTACATTAAATTCATGGAGTCTTTTCATATCTCTCCCAAAAGTTCTCTCCAAATCTGAATTGTGAAATTCAAGGCCTGCAGCTCCTGAACTACACATACAAATCTAAAGACTTAACTAATAAGACATATATCAAAAATACTTTTGGTATTTTGGGTTTTCTTTAAAATAAACACACTATATAATAATAGTATAAATTCTAAATCTAAGTCTTACAAATTTAACTAAAATTCTCCTAATGTTCTTAATGAAGCTTCCTTGGGAACGACGCCAAAAACTTGATGTGCCCTTGGAGTGTGTTATTTTTCTGCG
The DNA here is from genome assembly GCF_001263595.1 of Phalaenopsis equestris. Classification (NCBI taxonomy): domain Eukaryota; kingdom Viridiplantae; phylum Streptophyta; class Magnoliopsida; order Asparagales; family Orchidaceae; genus Phalaenopsis; species Phalaenopsis equestris. The sequence goes on from NW_018252501.1 coordinate 46,593, forward strand.
TGTTTTGAGTAAATTTAAATTCCCGGTACAGTGCCAAAAACTTGATCTTTCCCAAAATTATGTAGTAATTTAGTTTTGAAAAATATGGCCAAAATCTTGACCAAATTTATATTAAGTATTTAATGTAAAAAATTGAAATGTTATATAAAATTTATAAAATAGTTCACACACTAGGAGTTCTATGCAAGTGCACGTGTCGCTTCAAGTAATATAAGACTTTACTTAAAAACCCTAATATCAATCCTACAGAGAAGCAAAGTAAGAAATCTCTTCTACTAATTCTAGTCTACTACTATCAATTCTTAGTTTGGAATATGGAAATTCTTATGATAATAATATAAATCACAAAATTCAAACTATAACAATTAAAGTAAGAAAGACAAGTTAAAATGGGTTTAATGAATGCGCAAACAGAAATGTAACTAAAAGAACTAAGGTTATAAAAATAAATTCTAAACTTCAAAGTTAAATTTACTAAGACTAAAAAAGTTTTTGTGATGAAGAGTTCAAATTTAAGAATGCGTCATTCCCCTTTACAATAAGTAAATGGTTAGTGAAGTAATTAAAATCATTTGAAAATATAAAAATTATTTTATGCCAAATACAAGCAATCCTATTATTTATCCTCTTCCAAGTGCATAAAGAGCATTGACTAATCCAGAGTTTGGTCCCTAATTCCATGGTTAGGCTGAGAGGACACCAACTGCCACTCCAGAGTTCCCACTACTCCATCACATGAGGGCTAACGATCTCGCATTAGTTTCCCATCAACTGGACTAAATTGGGGATTTTAATCTGTCACCTTAAAATCTCTAATTCTGCATCCAACAAAGTATGTTTCCCCATTTATTTGCACCCAACTCCATTGATGAAATACTCTCCCATGAAATCAAATAGGATTCTCCCTATGTTGTAGAAATCATAGCCCTTTCAGAACATATGTTTCTCAACACATTTTAACATTTCAATTGGCTAGATCAAAAAATGAATATTGGAGTTCAAAACATCACAAATTATTGACATTTAAAGCCGCATAAATAAAATCAATTCTTCATAAAACCATATCTCAAAGAAGGGAGAAGTAAAAGGTAGACTACTCAGAATTCATGAGAAGAATACGACAAAATATAGATTTCATATATAAAAATAAGTCCTTTCTCCCTATAAGAGAATAAAAAAAAAGAAATAAAACATCACAACTTGTCTCATAATACTTCCTAAACAAATCCCTATAAGTTTTTTTTAAGCCTTTCTCTCCTTACAAGCACTCTCAATTCTCTCCTATAAATGTAATGAAGAGGAAATTTGTCATCTTCCCTCTCCTCTTACAATCCTTGAAGAAAATTTCCAAGCCCTTGACTTTATCTCTCTTTCTCTCTATCCTTCTTCGCACTCTCACACCACTCACTAAAACAAACACACACACACACCCACACATGTCGAGTTTATGAACTGCAACCTCTACTAACAGTCTTGGCATTTCATCATAGCTCCCTGTGAAACAATTTTTGAATTCTGTTAACAATCTAATCAATTGTAGGGATTCTTCATCATTGAGTAGAGAACTTATAAATGTAGGTCGGGGTTGCTCTTCAGTCCCGAAGTTAATTTCCTTCAATTCATCAACTATTGATCTAATTTCACAAAGAAAGCTCATTTAAACTTATTACGTTGCTTAATAATTTATCCTGTAAATATCTCCAATACTGAATGAACATTGATGTTTCAACTATCCTATGAGTAGGGTAATTATTATTTATCAGTCAATATAAGAATTTTGTAGGTGAAGACCCTTAAAGGGGCAAGTTAGTGTTATTAAGACACTTGGCCAATTTTGGTTTTAACTTGGGCTTGTAGTGTTTCAAAGGTGTTCAATTTTTTATTCAATTTTCTAATCCTCATTTAATCAAATTTGATTTAGCTTAGGTCACTACTAATGCCCTTAAGATCCTTGTGGATGTCTTAGTCATTTTTAAAGACTAAATTTTAATTGATAATAATTCATCATCGAAACATTTAAATGTCACTTGAACACCAGATAGGCGTATTAAATTAGTGAGTTATTAGCACCAAAAACTATCCCCCTAAGTCTAAGATTAGTTAATTTGGTAGACTCCCAAATTTTAATCATCTAGGAAATTTCAAATTTATCCCTTAATTGGAAGAAGTGAGATTGGTTTCTACCAATTAATCTCTTGTGTTTCAATCATCAAATATTTCCAAATATGTTAATTAAGATCAAATGTTGCCCATTTTTCTTTCGTAAGTTAAGCCTAAATGTTAATTAAGGCTAAATTTCTAAAATTACACTTTTGCCCCTAAGGTTCTAATACTTCATATATCATCAATTTTTTTTCAAATGACTTTGAAGTTTGCATCCCACCTCACTCATGGTTCAATTAAGAAATAGAGGAGAAAATATGAGTTTTCAAATTTTAATTTAATTTATATATTTATTTATATGCAAGAATAGGATTTTTCAAATTACACTTTATATGCAATAGTTTTTAATTGACGTATACTTAGATTTTTACTTGACGTATACTTAGACAAGAGGAACACTTAGACCAAATTTCATGATTTTTTTGGTTTTTAATTGACGTATACTTAGACCAGAGGAACACTTAGACCAAATTTCATGATTTTTTTGGTTTTATTTTAATTATTACAATTATTTCAATTTATAGAGTACTTATTAATTATAAAATAATTTAAATGTGGAGAAGTAAGTTTTATGTTTTTATTAAATATCTCTGAGGTCAAGGAACCTAGAGAAACCAATTTCACATTTTTTTTCTTTGAATTGTTAGAGTTATTCTAGTGAATATCCATTTTTAGCCTTTAAAAATTATCTTAAGCTTCAAAATTCAATATATTCACTTAGAAAATCAGGAAAAATATTCTAATTATTCCTAAGTTCTTAGGAAACCATTTAGAACATTTCCATGAATTTTATTATTTTTGTGATTTCTATCATTTTTTAATTATTTAAATGTTGAAGAAGGGCTTAGAAATGGAATTTTTATTTTAATTTCAAATTTATTTTCAGAAAAATCATCTAATCATATAGAACTCCAAAAACTAATTTTTATAATTTTTTTGAGTTATATTTTAATTTTTAAAAATCATTTTAGTGTTAAAAATGGCATTTAACTTAGAAAAAAATTTGAGTTATCAAATAAGCTCTAAATATTTTGAAATTTATGTGGAGAGTTCTCTGAACTTTGAATCTTAGTAGAGATAAAAAATTAAGTCATTTAGATATTTGTGTTTCCCAAAATTAATTTTCTTTGCATTTTATGGTTTGGGAAAATTAGGTGCACTCTTAATGACTTAACTCATGAGATATTTTTCAAAGGGTTCTTTGGCCACAATAAACCTTCCAATTTTTTCTTGTAATTTTTTAAGCAACATGCTAATTATTATGATTAATTTATGCAAATAATAAACATAAACTTGAAAAATATGGATCTATATCTAGAGATCTAATCGGACTTTGGCAAAATCAAAGAATGTTCCCTAAGATAGAGGCAACAATATCCCATAATTTCAAGCCATGGTGAAATGTCTACATGCATAAAGAATAAAAAGACTCAAAACAGTGTTTATTTAATTAAAAATAAAATATCCATCGCATAAACTTGAAATTATTTTCACATTGTTCTCCTCTATTTTCTGAGCAAGAGAGTATTTTTATTTTATTTTTGTGATTTTTCTACACCAAGATATGAATTTTTGAAGTTGGGGATCATTTTCTGATTTATTTAATTTCATAGATTTAATTCCCTATTTATTGATTTAAATGCACGACGCCACCTCATTCTAGGTAGCTCCGAACGGCGATGCGACACGCTCCCAATAGTTGCACTTTCTACCTTGGCATGCCACGTGACCTGCGGTTAAAACACCGAGAGTTCTTCCGGCTAGATCTCGTTTGTTAACGAGATAAACACGCAATCGGACGGCTCCCCATCATCGTCCCTAAATAGGCTAACCCAAGAACCGTCCACACTAAAACCTTAATATCTCCCTCTAGACTCATTCAAATCTCGTGGGGTTTGATCCTATGGACTCGTCTAAGTCTGACGAACACATCAATATGGTAAACATGCAATTAAATTAATTCTAATTAAATAGAGAATCAAAATAGGCTAGAGAGGAGGGGAAGTTCAATACCTTGGATCTGAGAAGGTAAGCTTCATTCAGAGGTGCTCGATATGTTTGTGAAGGTCCAAGGAGGCTAAGGATTGAGCCTTTGGTCATGGTGAAAGGTCTAGACCCAAATTTGATCAAGGCCATATTTGGGTGTTAGTCTTGATCCTTCTTAGAGGCCCTGTATGAGGCGGATTTGATAGGGCTGTATATTAGTTCAGTGTGGTGATGGTGTGGGTGAGTTTAATTTTGATTTGGTACACTGTGGAGGTGTGGTGGATAAAGTCCTATCTCTGGCAAGGATTTGAGCTCAAAAATTAAACTCCGGCAAGGGGAATTAGGGCAATGGAGTGGTTGGATTACACTATAGAGGTTCAAGTAAGCTCAGGGAGTGATTTCAGAGGGTATCCTTAAGACCAAGTAAGCTCAGGAAGTGATTTCAGAGGGTATCCTTAAGAAATTTTTAGCACACCTTCAATGGCCATGGAGGCGGGGGTTTCATAAAAATGGCTTAGGGTGGCTCTGTGGGCCAATTGAGGGATGTAAAAATGATGCTTATGTGGAGGGCAGAGAAGCTCTAAAATTAAAATGGGATGACGTGGCCTTAAGGTTTGAATTTGGTCTAAATTTTGGGTGGTGGCTCACGGTTTTGGCTCCTCTTATGACTAGTTCAGCCGATAAGGCTAGAGGAGGTGGCTAGGAGGTCATGTGAGCTAGGGGAATCTGTCACAACCTTTAATTTGGGGAGGTGTTTAGTTTTGGCAAAAATCCCTTAGGCTTAAGCACTTTTGGAAGTAGATCTCTTGATTTGGGGATCCTTTGGTCCATGGATAATTTGAGTGGTTTCATGGAGTTTAGCTTGTTCATTAAAGTTCGAAATTTGGCTGTGGTGGTTTTGGGTTGGCCAATTTTGCTAGATTGGGTCAACTTTTGGTGAGGGGGTCCATGTAGGTCAATTTGGCTAAATCTTAGGTTTTGGCTTGGCTAGACACGACCTTGAGCCCCATTGATTGATCAACATTGTGTAGATGATTGAAATGAACATTTTTGGTGAAGGATTGAAGTGATTTTGAGTTCAATTGGGGGTTCAATTTGAGAGATTGAATGTCATGAAGAGTTTTCAACATAATTTTGGTATTAATTTTGTGGCTAAGGCAATCAATTTGGTGGAATTTTGAGACATTACGAGTTTAGGGCAAAATTGGGGCTTTTTGGACTTAGATCTAAATTAAATGAAATTGAGGCTTCACCAAGGCCAATTAAAGGCCAAGTTTGATGTGTAGGAGTGTTACTAAGAGTTATAAAAATAAGTTGTGGCAAATTGAGTAGGCTATAGGTTCAATTTGGTGAGATTAACTCATATGGCCAAAATGGGGGGTTTGATTTAGATCAAAATTGGGCTCAAATCATGGGCTAATTGAGCTTGGATTTGGTTTAGATTGGTCATATGGAAGGTGGATTTGAGTTTAAAATTGAAATTGAGGGAAATTGGGACCAAATTGATGGACATTTGAGGTGAATTTAGGGAAATTGGACCTTTAAAGGTAATTTGGAGGGTTTTGGTCAAAATGATCAAAATGATCAAATTGGGTTATGTGGTTGTTAAGAAAAATGGAATTGGGAATATTTGGAAGGTTTTGAAAATTTTAAGGATTTTTTCAGAATTTTTGAAATTTTTGGCTAAGCAGGGCCATTTTGGTAATTTTGTAATTTTGTGGTGATTTTGGGTAATTTGGATTTTTTCAAAAGGTTTGAAATTATTTTTTAACAAATTTGGGTATTTTGGATAAATTTAGGAATTTTGGCCAAATTTAGGGTTTCAAGGGTACTTAGGTAATTTGGGGGAGTTTAGTGGGAAAAGGCCAAGTTGAGTATTTTTGGTAGAATTGGGGAGCTAACCATCATAAATGAGCTATGGACCAATGGAAGCCCCATTTGGGTCCTCTATGTACTGGTCTTAGCTAAACCCTAGCCTAGGGCCAATGGGTTTAGGGGACCATCTACATGAGTCTCCAAAAGGATTAAGGGATCAAAGTCAAGAAAATTTGGGTTTGTATTTGTGAGTGACTGTGAGTGAGGTGAGTACCTTAGATCTAGACCAACACCCATGGTCAACCCTAAGGTCAATCAGTCCTATGGGAACTCTCCTTGGGCTCCCCCATAATGTCCCCACCTACTAATGAAGTGTAATGAAGTGTAATGAGCTTAGTATAGAAGTGTAATGAAGACGAAATCGCTCACATTTCCTTTCCTCTTACAACCCTAGAAGAAAACCTCCGCTCCTTGCCTTTCACTTCACCACTTTCTTGCCTTTTTCGTTCCCCTTCTAGCTTTCCTTAAACTCTAGAAGTCTTACTCTTTTATTTTGGGCTGCCTCTTTTCAAAAGGAATTAAAAATTCTCTCCAAAATTCCCTTCAAAAGTCAACTCTTTTGAATTCAAAAGATGTGTCATTTGATGCAAGAGACATATCCCTTCATAAAAGTATCTTCCAGAGTGTGTAGATGCATTGAATCACTTCAAGAGGTGTGTATAACAAATGTCCCTATAAAAATTTGTGCAAAACTCATGCAAAACCACCTTAATCTGCAAAAAATTTTCTCCAGCGCATCATGCGCTAAATCTAGCACATCATGTGCCAAATCTAGCACATCATGTGCCAGCTCTGTGGACTTTGATGCATCGTGCACCAATCTGGCGCATTTTGTGCCAGAATTCCAAAATGGGTTGTTTTGGCTCCTAATTTAGTTCTTTTTGCAAAATTTGCTCCAAATGCCTAAAAATGATATACCTGCAACAAAAACATAAAAATACCCTTCTTTAAAGTGTAATATCACAAAAAATAAGCATAAAATATGTACTTAAAACAATATATTTATTTGGTGTATTAAAATTCCCCAAACCTAAATGTTACTTGTCCTCAAGTGACACTTTATTTCATAAAATCATATGACTTAGGATATAGATTTACTTATAGCTTCTATGCTTTAGTTTAATAAATAAAATAATAAAATTTAAGAAAAACCTTTAATATCTTAGATTAAAATTCTAAGTCTAAAAAAACTTAGTAATCAAATTTAAGATTTCTTAATCTCTATTCATTTCAAGAAGAATTGTAATTTGTCATAATAAGGACATTTAAAACATTCATATGCAAAAGAATTTCATGAAGACTATACTAGGAATGCAACTAATAGTCTAACACAAGTTTATAAAATGTAATAAAACTCCTTCCTTAAGTTGAATGTCTTAGATTAAAATTTTGATTAGGCATTTCCTCAAGCATCTCCTCACTTATTTTTCTTTTCTTTTTTTTTCTTCTTTTCTTTTTTTTTATTTAGGATCTTTTCAATCCGTTCTTATCTTTTTTTTTCCTTTTTCAAGTAAGGATTACTATATCTGGATAGCCTTTAATGATTTTTAACTTCACTATCCTCTTCTTAAAGTTAAAACTCATACCTTTCTTCACTTTATAAATTCATGTTAGTTTATTATTTTTCATAAAGTTTCATTCCTTTCTTCCTACATGAAACTCTAAAATTGTTAATACTTCAAAAATACAAAATATATTTAAATTTAGAATTGACCTTCATTATTAAAAAAAATTACCTAAATTTACCAAAATATTTATAAATATATGTATAATCATTTAAAGTTGAATTTTAATATCCCCAGGTCATGTTACATTAATTTTAAAAATATAGCTAATTGAGGACAAAAAAATTTTAGTTTATTTCTTTTCGAAAGAAATTTCCCCCCCCCCCCCCCCCCAAACTTAAGTTTTAAAGTAATTTTAAAAATATTTTAGTACAAAATTTAATAGGTGAAAGAAAACAGTAAATGCATGAAACATAAAAACTGACTTGTAGAGGATTTTTTATTATGAAACTGGGTTCTGGTATACTGCAGGTACTAACTATAAAAACTTACAGAGTTTAATGAATTAATTGAAACATAATATATTCTAAAGAACTTGCTGAGGATAGAAACACTAAAACTGTAAAAAAAAATTGAAAATACTAAAAATTCAAAAGAAGTAAAAGTCTACAGTTACTATTACAGTTAAGTCCACAACGCAGCATGAAAGTTTTTACTACTACAGTTCTCAAATAAAAATACAACACAATACAATCAAAAATAACAATCAAACACAAAAACAAACTATACTAAGCTCATAAAAATATCATTCTTCATCTACTTCCTCATCATAATCATCATCATCTTCTTCTTCTTCCTCATTTTCATCTCTAATAAGAGCATAGGGAGTGAACCTAGGCTAAGGAGGAAATTCCACATTTGGCTCTCCCCTAAGATGTGTCACCATGGAATTCTCAAAATCAATGTCATGTTGAACTCTCCTCTGACGATATTCATCATTACAAGCATTTCTTGCTCCAATCTCTCCCACTGACCCTGAATATTAATTATGTCCATTTGTTGGATCATGAGTGGGTTCATAATGTTTTCTAAATATGCAGGGCATGAAGTAGATGCCCCTACAGCTGATGTAGAGGGTTTATTCCTTCTTACCCCCTCTAAATCAATAAATGATTCAAATCATATGCCTTCCAAGTAGGATTCTGTGGTTTTAGTCTTTCTTTTTTTTCTATGGAACTCTACTCCTGATTGTTCATATAAAGTGAAAATCAGAGCAGGGTATCCCAAACCAGTAGCTGTAGAGCTACCAATTATACTTCGAGCATGATGAAATATAAGTGCACAAACATCTATTTATTTCATGTTTTGAATGAAATAGTTCAACGCAGCTCTATCTTTCATAACATCAACAAGATGATTCGTTGGCAATAATCTAGCAGAAATAAAGTGATGTCATACCTTTGACAGGCTAGTCAACATGAAGGCATGAAAGTTAACTATCTTGTTATTCTAAATCTTCACTCTCCTCTTCCATCAATCAAAAAGGAAAGCACTTTATCCAGTGATGAATCAGTCACCACAAATGTAACATACTCATCAAAAAATACATTCCTCAACCCATAAAAAAACATTGAACTTTTGAGCAGTAAACTAAACATGTTTACTTTTAACCAGTATGTGGTGATCAGTAGTGAATGTCAGGTTAGCGTAGAACTCCCGAATCATGGGGGCAATGTTACTGCAGTGAAGTAGCAGAATATTTCCCATTTTTTGGTGAGGATTAACCTTTCGGTCTCACCACTTGGTTTTGCAAAAGCTAATTCTAGGATCAATCTTTTGGTCTCCATTTGAGTATTGTAACTATGTTGGGCCTTGAAATTGACAAATCTTCATGAATCAAAATCTTTGGGTGGCCTTCCTCTCTTAACTCGAGGAGCCATTGGAAATTATATGAAAATCCAAATAAATTCCAAACAAATTACTAAACAAAAAATCTAGCTCCCTAAGTAAGATTATTTGGTAAGAAACTTTTCACGATGAGTTTTCTTCAAGGTTTTTCATCAAAAATCCCAAATTTTGGATTTTCCATAATGTAGGAAAAATCAATGGTGAAAATAAAAAATTTCTAAGTTAAAGTGAAGCTCTTACCAAGAGAAGATGAAATCTATGATTTTTGTCCTCTCAAATCTTCTCTAACATCCTCAATAAGAATCCTTATGTCAAGGTTTTGTGTGGGAGATGACCCAAGCCATAAAAATGGAGCTTGTCCGTACTATTTCATAATTTTTTCAGCAATCTGGAGTGTTCATGTTTTTTGGCACATCATGCACCAAATATGGTGCATCATGTGCCAACGCCCTGTAAATTGGTGCATCATGTGCCAAAGCTTAAATTCACCAGATTTTAGCTGTTGTGGAAATATTCTCCGTACCGATTTACGTCAACCTCTAATTAACTCAAATGAACATTTCTAAGAATAAATAAATATCACTCTAACACTAAACTTTCATAAACAACACAAAACTCACATTTATATATAAAATCCGTGCTATTACAAACTAACAGTTTTCAAGCCAACAAACATCAAATTCAATGTTCTAAAGCAAACTAATATCCTAACACTAAAATCTAAACCTTAAAATACAAAACATAAACATAGATAATGCATCAATAGAAAAAAAAATGCAATCCAACTCAACAAACTAAAACAAGCAGTACTAAACAAAACGTTCCATGCATAAATTAAGTTAAAAAATCTTATTCACTCTCGTCCTCCTAGATGTCTCCCATCGATTGATAGTGCTCATACAGGATGTAGAAGGGTTGATATGGAAACCCTTTAGTTGAATCCTCTCCAATCCAAAATTTTTTCTTGAACATACGTACTAAACCATCTTTAATATGCTCAATATGTTCAAAATGTTCCTTCGATCTCCAATCCAGATGATCCAACATTTCAGAAACATTCCCAATTGCATGCATAAGGTTATGTACCTCTTTTTCTATCTTCTTAATCCTTTTCAAAAGTATGTTTGAACTGAAATAAGGCTGAATAGGTGATGAATTCTTGGATGCTTGATCCATCAGTACATTCATATCATTCTCATCTCCCATTTTAATAGAGTTGCAATAGACTTTTGGATACATCAGAGAAGAAGCACTTTTTCCCAACTTGCATAACGTACTTGCGATTATAGTAGGGCTGAATAGGTGATGAATTATGAGATCCTTGATCCATCAACACATTCGTATCATTTTCATCTTCCATTCCAATATAGTTGTAATTGACTTTTGGATTCATCGACTTCCAAGGAAGAAGCACTTTTCCCAACTTTCATAACGTACTTGCGATTGAATGCACAATTAGAAAATAGTAGATGGATGTTCAAGTCCAATTGCAATCCAAGGAAGAAGCACTTTTTCCCAACTTTCATAACATACTTGCGATTATAGTAGCTCTGAATAGGAGATGAATTCTGAGATCCTTGATCAATCAACACATTCATATCATTTTCATCTTCCATTCCAATATAATTTCAATTGGTATTTGGATTCATGGACTTCCAAGAAAGAAGCACTTTTTCCCAACTTTTATAACGTACTCGCGATTGAATGCATAGTTAGAAAATAGTAGATGGATGTCCAAGTCTAATTGCAATTCCATTTACAATCAAACCCAAAACCAATTTTACAATTATGGCTCCCTATCAACAGCCTATCAGCAGCCTTTCCGGTTTGAATGCAATAATTCAAAATGGCACTCTCCTTTGTGACCATACTAATTTTTATGGTGGACAGTAATTTTGATGCAATGAAGAAATGTCAGGCTTTAAAAACAGGATTTAAAAATGACGAGGAAAAACTTACATTCCTATCATCTCTGGACTCCCAATTCGTATTTTCATCTGTAAGGTATTGGTAGAGTTCATTCATATTATCTCTCGTAGGGATAAAATTTGCATAATGATAGATAGGCACATTCTCAATCATAAATATCTTTTTTATTATTAAAGGAGTGAACTGGACAAACCTACCTCACACATAGACTGTTCCTTGGTTGATCCCATGAATATTTGCATAAAACTCTTTTACAATAAGGACGACTACAGCGTACAACAAGGACGACTACAGCGGCAGTAGTGTAGCAAAGCACTTCCCAACACCTTTGCAGAATAGTCTCTACAATAGTCTCTTCCACTTGAGTGTTCGATGTGTTGAATCCTCAATTCACAAATCCCCTTTCTTTGATTAGCATTTTCTTCACTAAAACTTGATCATGCAATTTCTAGGCATCAAAACTGACAAACTTTCTTTGGTTAAAAATTCCGAATCTCATAGAATTTTTGGAGTGGGAAGCCATTTAATTTGAAATCTAGTGACATTTCCCTTGTTTTCCCTTTTAAAATAGACTTATGAGTTTTAAGGAGAAGAAAACACCAAAATTTGCCAAAAACTGACTTTTGACATGTTTTACCATTTTCATTGCCGCAACGCATCATGCGCCAGCTCTCTGGAATTTGACGCATGATACGCCAGTTCCAAAAACTATACTTTTTTATTTGGATCTAATAAATTGAGATATACAAAAATAAATTAATATAAAACAAACTTAAAATCAAACTAAACAACGATAAATATGGGTTTCCTCCCACAAAGTGCTTGGTTTAATGTCGTCAGCCCGATATTCTTAGTCTCATTTTAGGTGACCCGACATTATAGTCTCTGTAAAAACCAGTCTTTGACCATCGAAATATGACTTAAATCTATGCCCATTCACATTAAATATTCTTTCAATTTTTGGGTCTTCTCTATTAACTGCTCCACGGGGAAAGACTTTTATAACTCTGAATGGATCATTCCACTGAAACTTCAATTTTCCAGAAAATAATTTTTATCTTGTGTTGTATAATAAAACACCTGTCCAGGTTCAAATTCTGCTTTTATTATCTTCC
>NW_018252501.1:59083-60112 GCF_001263595.1 Phalaenopsis equestris
CATGCCCTTTTTTCATCTTCTCCATATAAATCATTATCATAAGATTCATTCTTAGTTTCCACAATCTCATTCAATTAGAATAATCTTTTCTTACTAGCTTCTTTCAAATTGAAATTTAATTCTTTTATAGTCCAATAAGCTTTATGTTCCAATTCAACTTGCAAGTGACAATTCTTTCCAAAAATTAATCTATATGGGGACATTCCTATAAGTGTGTTGAGGTTTAGTTTTTCCTCTTTATTATCCTAAGGTCTCCCATAGGATTTTCCTAGTGAATATTCCTAGAAAACTAGAAAAGGACCCCTCACCAATAGAAATTCTACCCTCTTCCCTGCTCAACTTGAAGTTCCATATATTGGTCCTAACCTCTAGTACTTAGTAGGTGTGGTCATTATGGGGAAGCCCAAAGAGAGTTCCCATAAGACTATTTAACCTTCGGGTTGACTCTGGGTGCTGGTCTGGGGCTAAGGCACTTATTTTCACTCACTCTCACTGATAATCACTCACAACCTTAAACCCAAATTTTCCTGACTTTGGTCCCTTGATCCTTTGGGAAACTCAAGTAGATTGTCCCCTAAATCCACTAGCCCTATGCTAGGGTTTAGCTATGTCCAGGATATAGAGGACCCAAATAGGATTTCCATTGGTCCATAGCTCATATAGGGTGGTTGGGTTTAGTTTTTCCTCTTTAGTAGCCTAGCCCAAAATATCCAACTTGGTCTTTTGTCCCAAAATCCCTAACTTACCTAGATACCCTTGGAGCCCTAACTTTCGTCAAAATCTTCAAATTCATCCAAAATATCCAAATTTATTCAAAAATCATTTCAAACCATTTGAAAATACCCAAAATACACAAAACTACCCAAAAATGCCAAATTTACCAAAATACCCCCAAAATTGCCAAAATTACAAAAATACCCTTGGCACCCCAAACTTTTCCAAAACCTCCAAAATCATTCCATATGTTTCCAAAACCCTTTTGTACCTATCAATGGGACCCAATTTGACCAATTTGATCATTTTGACCAA
>NW_018252502.1:0-646 GCF_001263595.1 Phalaenopsis equestris
GAGTTATATGGAGAAGAAACCACCAAAAACCACCAAAAACTGCCATTTGATACGTTTTTAAACATTTTCGGACCTGCGGTGCTTCATGTGCCAGCAATCTGGAAAGTGGCGCATCATGCGCCAATCTGACACATCATGAACTAGTTCCAGAATTTTGTCGTTTCGATTTTGATACAATAAATTCTCAATTTTTCCATAAAATGAGGCAAATAAATATCTTTATAAATATTTTATTAAATACACGGACTACATAAAGACATAAACATAAATATACATGAAATATCTCAAACAAAACAAACTCAAAAACAAAATAAACAACGATACAAATGGGTTGCCTCCCACAAATCACTTGGTTTAATGTCATCAGCCAGACATTCTCAGTCATATTCTGGGTGACCCAACATTATTATCTCTTTAAAATCTGGTCTTTGACCATCAAAATATGATTTCAATCTATCCTCATTTACTTTAAATATTCTTCCAGTTTTGGGGTCTTCAATATTAACTGCTCCAAAAGGATAAACTTTTATAACTCTGAATGACCCTTTCCACCTAGACTTCAATTCTCTAAGAAATAAATTAAATCTTGTATTCTATAATAAAACTTTCTGTCCAGGTTCAAATTCTCTTTTTATTATCTTCCGAT
>NW_018252502.1:667-1352 GCF_001263595.1 Phalaenopsis equestris
TCCGATCATGTCATTTTTTCATCTTTTTTCATATAAATCCTCGCATTATCATAAGATTCACTTCTGATTTCTTCAAGCTCATTCAATTAGAATAATCTTTTCTCACTAGCTTCTTTCAAATTGAAATTAAACTCTTTTATAGCCTAATAAGCTTTATGTTCCAATTCAACTGGCAAGTGACAACTCTTTCCAAAAGTTAATCTATAAAGGGACACTCCTATATGTGTCGCATAGACTATCCTATATGCCCATAATGTAGTATCTAATCTAGTAGACCAATCTATTTTACTAGGATTAACATTCTTTTCCATAATTCTCTTAATTTCATGATTAGATACTTCTGTTAAACCAAACAGTTGCAACTTTATGCACTATATTATATTTTTCCACCAACCTTGCAACTGTTGCATTTCTAAAATGAGATCCTCCATCTTCCATCTCTTGTAAACTTATTTTTAGTTAAAAATTTTGAAACACTACGAGTATCACATCAGGTAAAGTGATTGCTTCAATCCATCCTGAAACGTAATCCACTGCAATTAATATGTATATATTTCTGAATGAGGGTATAAATGGTCTTATAAAATCTAATCCTCATGCATCAAAAATTTATATTTTTGAATTAAAATTTAAAGGCATTTTATTTCTTTTTGAAAAATTACCTACTCTCTCACACCAATCACAT
>NW_018252502.1:1459-12480 GCF_001263595.1 Phalaenopsis equestris
TTTAATATATATATATATATATATATATTAATATCTCTAATTAGAGTAGGCCATTAAAATCTGGATTGTAAAATTTTGTGAACAGTCCTATCATTCCAAAAACATCCTCCAAATTCAAAACCATGGCATTTTTTAATAATCTCTTGAATTTCTTTATAAGGCGCACATATTCTCATCATTAAATCTTTACATTGCATATATAAATATGGATCATCCCAAAAATGTGATTTTGCATCATGAACGAATTTCCTTTCCTTCTGTTTTGTTAATCCATATGGTAAAATACCACTAATAATATAATTTACAACATCAGCATACCAAGTTATTTCCCATCCTTTTACATCATAAAGTCGTTCATCAGGAAAAGTTTCATTAATCTCTTTTTCCATATCAAGTATTTATTCTTGTTCTAGTCTCGATAGATGATCAGCAATTTGATTATCAATTCCTTTCTTATCAACTACTACAAAATCAAACACTTGCATCAGAAGAACTCATCTAATTAATCATGGTTTAGTGTCCTTTGGCATTAAATATTTAATAGTTGAATGATCAGTATGCACAACACATTTAGCTTCAATCAGAAATGATCTGAACTTATCAAAAGCGTAAACAAAAGTTAATAACTCTTTTTCAGTGGTGGTGTAATTAATTTGACCATAATTAAGAGTTTTACCAGTATAGTATATAACTTTAAAAACCTTTTCGTATATCTGCCCTAAAACAGTTCCAATAGCATAACCACTAGCATCTCACATTAATTCAAAAGGTTTCTCCCAATCCGTTCAAATAATTAAAGGAGCAGTGATCAATTTTCCTTTAAAGTTTCAAAGGCTTTAAGGCAATCTTGATTAAAGTCAAATTTTGTATCTTTCTCTAGAAGTTGGCATAAAGGTTTAGTAATTTTTAAAAATCCTTAATATATCTTCTATAAATTCTAGCATGTCCTAAAATGCTCTTAACTCCTCTTACTGTGGTAGGTGGAGGTAGATTTGATATAACCTGTATTTTTGTAGGACCTACTTTCATGCCATTTCTTGAAATTTTATGTCCGAGCACAATTCCTTTTGCAACCATAATTTGACATTTTTCCCAGTTCAATATGAGATTAGTCTTTTCACAACATTCCAGAACTTTCTCTAAATGATTTAAACATATTTTGAATGAAGTTTCAAATACAGAAAAATTGTCCATAAAGAATTCAATCCATTTTTCAATCAAATCACTAAAAATTGACATCATATATCTTTGAAATGTTGTAGGTGCATTACATAATCCCAAAGGCATTCACCAAAAACCAAAAGTTCCATAAGGACTAGTAAATGTCGTTTTCTACTAATCCTTTGAAGCAATAAGTATTTGATGATAATGGGTATATCCATCTAGAAAATAAAAATATTTATGCCCAACTAATCTATCCAACCAAGGTCCAAAAAGGGTAAAGGAAAATGATCCTTTCTGGTGGTAGAATTTAACTTTCTATAATCTATGCAGATTTGCAAACCAATGACCTCTCTTGTCGATATTACTTTGTTATGCTCGCTTGTTACTATAGTCACATCTCCTTTCATTCGAACATAGTGAATTTTACTAACTCAAGCACTCTCTGAAATAGGATGTATTATTCCGACATCTAATCATTTCAAAATTTCTTTTATTACTACTTGTTTCATCATATGATTTAATCTCCTTTGAGGGTTAGCTATTAGTTCATGTTCATCTTATAAAAAGATTCTATGCATACAAATTGAAGAATTGATATCATTAATATCCGCTATTGTCTGTCCAAAGGCTTTCTTTTATCTTTTCAAAATTTTCAAAAACTGTTGTTCTTCCATATCAGTTAGTTCTGAGGATACTATAATAGGTAATGTAGATAAATCTCCTAAAAATGCATACTTCAAATGTGTAGGAAGTGTTTTTTAGTTTTAGTTCAAGGGGTTTCTCAATATATGAGATCAAATTTATGTTACTTACTATAGAATCCAACATTTCAAATCATTCCTGAACATAATCCATATCCTCTTAACTTACTTCCATAAATTCATCTTGAATTCTATCCTCATCTATATTCTCTTTCAAAAGTTTTCTTAAAATATTCATGGCTTAAATATTCATTAATATCTATTTTGAAGCATTTTATCTCTTGCTCTTTTGCATGGTACCTCTTCGATTTTGGAATATTAAATGTAACCTCTTGATCACTAAATCTCATAGTTAGTTATCCTTTCTACACATCTATCAATGCTTTTCTAGTGGCTAAGAATGGACTTCCTAAAATGATAGAAATTTATTTATCTTCCTCCATATCTAATACAATAAAGTCCACGAGTAAGATAAACTTATCAACTTTTACCAAGACATCTTCTGTAACTCCTTTAGGATAAGTAATCGAACGATCAGTTAACTGCAGAGTTACAATTGTAGGTGAAATATCTCTTAAGCCCAACCTTCTAAAAATTGATAATGGCATAAATTTAATACTAACTCCTAAATAACATAAAGATTTTCCATAAAATTTCTGCCAATAGCACAAGAAATTGTAAAACTTCCAAGATCTTTAAGTTTTTCAGGAAGCTCTTTTTGAATTATAGCGCTACACTCTTTGTTAAGTGCAACAGACTCTTTATCTATAAACTTTCTTTTTCTTATTAAGTATATCCTTCATAAACTTCACATAGCTTAGCATTTGTTCCAAAGCTTCAACAAATGAAATGTTTATCGTTAATTTCCTCAAATTTTTGATAATTTTTAAAAATTGATTATCTCTATGTTTCTACTTCAATCTATGAGGAAAAGGAGGTGGTGGTCTTTCTACAGTGATTTTCATTGGCCTAATAGGATTTTCTACTTCAAATTGAAAATCTTCACCAGATATTTCATTTTCCACCTCATCTTTTTCAACTTCAACTTCTTGTTGAACTCTATTTTCTAATTCTTTTCCACTCCTCAGTTGAATAGCTTTAATTTGCTATTTGTTCTGATCTTTAAGATTTACTTCAACATTACTAAACAATGTTCCTAGAGGCCTATTGCTAAGTGTAGTAGCAACACATCCCAATTAATTTTCCATGTTTCTGATATCGGCTCCTTAACTTTGTGTTTGACTACCCATCTGCAATATTAGTTCTTCCATTGATAATTTTTTCTCCTTACTCCACAAATTTTTAAAACCTGGGGGGTAATAAGGTTTATAATCTTGGTCCCCTTGATTATTTAAGTTTCCAAATGGGTCGCAGTGTTGTTTCCCCATTGCAGATTTGCAGCATTAGAATAATTTTTACTCCAACTAAAATATTGATGATTCTTCCAAAAAGGATTATAAAAATTGGCATAAGGATTATTAGAATGATTGTTTATTGCATTTAAAGCCTCATAAGAAGATTGAGATTTTATCATTTGTCCCAATGAGTTCTCCTCAAGTACAAGTGCTGTCTGAGAATAATTCATTTCATATTGATCTATTTTCTTTGATATAACAGCTATTTGGGCAGCTAAAATAGATATTACATCAGAATCATGTATACTAGCTACTCTTATTGGATTTACCCTTTCAGAGGGCCATTGAAAATTATTAGTAGCCATCTCTTCAATTAATGAATATGCTTTATCGAATGGTTTTGACATTAATGATCCAACAACAACAACATCAATCATCATTCTAAGAGATCCAACCAACCCAATATAAAAAGTTTGAATTATTAATCAATCTGGCAATGCATGGTGTGGACACTTTCTAAGGAGATCTGTAAATCTTTCCCAGGTTTCATAAATTGATTCCCTTTTAAACTAACATAAAGATGTGATATCTTTTCTAAGCTTAGTAGTTTTTGAAGGAGGGAAATATTTTGAGAAGAATTTTTTGGGATAAATCTCCCCATGTTCTGATAGGTCTAGGTGCTAATGAGTTTAACCACATCTTAACTTTATCCCTTAGTGAGAAAGGAAAAAGTCTAAGTATAACGACATCATTTGACACTCCATCTTATTTAAATATAAAACATTCTAAAAAACTAGCAAGGTGTAAATTAGGATCTTCAGTATGTGTTCTTCTAAACTGATTGTTTTATACCATTTGGATAATAACAGGTTTAAGTTTAAATGAATTGACAGCTACAACGGAATTTTGAATACTCAAATGAATTTCATCTGCTATAGGATTTGCATAATCTCTTAAAGGTCTCTGATGATGTTCATTTTCATTTCCAACATTATTTAAATTGCAAGCTATTTTGCTAAAATGATTTTTCTCTTTTTGTTGTTTTTTAATTTTTCTAGAGTTATTTCTAACTCAGAGTCGTAAGGCACTAAATTTTTAGATCTTACACTATGCATAAGCTGAATAAAACAAGCAATTAAAAATAAGCAAAAACACGAAAAATAAGAAACTGTTCAAATTAAACTACAATCACTCTTTTTTATATATTTTTTGGAATAAAATAAAGTAAAATACTAATATTTTATGTTACTTCCTTGGCAACGGCACCAAAAACTCAACACGGAAGATTTGTAAATGCAGATATTTATGAAGTTGACACCACTTAACAACACCAAAAACTCGATGCAGGCAAAATTATAATAAATATGGAATATAATCCTAACAAAACACTTTTTATAAATATAATTTATCCATTAAAACTCTTTTTTAAACTCCAAAATCTCTCCTAAATATCAACGCAAATATACGTATCATGCAAGTAATAAAGGGTTCTAATGGAGTCCTATATATCGATCCCACGGAGAAGCTAGAAAATCCTAAAGTAAATTTTCAAAATTATTTTATAATAAAAATAAAATTTAAAAGTAAAGTGTGAAATTTGAAAATTGACTACTCAGGTGAATGCTAATTAAAACGCAGATGTAAGATTTTAGTAATTAAAGTAAACTAAATACTAAACTTTCAGAAATAAAATTGTGAAAGTTAAACAAAGTTTTTGTTGTGACGGAAAGTTCAAATTTAACAAATCATCCTTTCCCTTCACAATGAGTATATGGTTTGTGAAGAAATTGAAATCATTTGAAAATATATATAAAAACTATTTTGTGTCAAATAGGAGTAATTATATTCTTTACCCTTTTTTAAGTGCTATAAAGAAACTTATTTAGAGTTTGATCCCTAATTGTGTGGTTAGGTTGGGAGGATACCGACTGTCACTCCATCGCTCTCACTTCTCCCTCACTTGAGGGCTAACAATCTTTAACAATCTTGCATCAGTTTCCAATCAACTGGACCACATTGGAAATTTTAATCTGTCACCTTAAAATCTCCAATTCTGCATCCAACAAAGTATATTTCCCTCTTTATTTGCACTCAACTCCATAGGTAAAACACTTTCCTAAGAAATCAAATGGGATTATCCCCATGTTGTAGAAATCAAAGCCCTTTCGGAACATATGTTTCTCAACACATTTAAATAATTCAATTGGCTATATCAAAAAGTAAATGAAGATCGAAGTTCAAATCATCACAAATTATTGACATTTAAAACCATATAAAACAAAATTAATTCTTCACAAAACTATATCTCAAAGTAGGAGAAGGTTAAAGAAGACTACTCAGAATCGAATAATTCATGAGAAGGATACAATAAAACTCAAATTTCATATATAAAAAAAAGTTTACAAAATAAAAGAAATAAAAATACAACTTATCTCACAATCCTTCCCAAGTAAATCCCTAAAAGTCCTCTCCAAGCCTTTCAATCTTTACAAACACTCCCAATTCTCTCTTAGAAATGTAATGAAGAAGAAATTTCTCACCTTCCCTCTACTCTTACTAAACTAGAAGAAAATCTCCTCTTCTCTCTCTCTCTAACCCTCACGCCACACGAAAAACTCTCTTTTCATCCCCCCTTTTGCCTCTTGAAGTCTTCTTCTTATTTTTTAGGATGCCTCCTTTGGAAAAGATTTCAAAATTCCCTAAAAAATTTCCTCCAAAAGTCAACTCTTTCGAATTCAAAAGATGTGTCATTTGATCCAAGAGTTATATCACTTCATAAAAGAACCATCTAAAGTGTCAAGATGCATTGAATCGCTCCAAGGGATGTGTCGAACAAGTGTCCCTCTAAAAATTTGCACAAAACTTATCTCGAACCAACTTAATTTGAAAAAGGCATCCTTGGTGCATCATGTGCCAGCACTCTGGATTGTGGCACATCATGCGCAAATATGGTGTATAATGTGCCAGAATCCAAAATTGGCTCTTTTTGCTTCAAATTTTGTCCATTTTGGCTTTTCTGCTCCAAATGCCTAAAAAGATATAACTACAATGAAAGCACAAAAATAACCTTCTTTAAAGTGTAATATCACCAAAAATAAGCATAAAATTAGTACTTAAAATATTATATTATTTTGGTCTATCACGCATCATGCGCCAACTCTTTGGAATATGGTGCATCATGCGCCAGTTCCAAAGATTTGCCATTTCGATTTTAATACCAAAAATTCTCAATTCTTCCATAAAATTAGGTAAATAAAGATTTCTATAAATTCTTTTTCAAGTACACTAACTCCACATATATAATTATACACAAGTATTTTGAACAAAAACACAAAACCAAAATAAAAAACGATAAAATTGGGTTGTCTTCCACAAAGCGTTTGGTTTAATGCTGTCAGTCCGAAATTCCCAGTCTTTATTCTTGGTGACCCAACATTATAGTCTCCTTAAAAACTGGTCTTTGACCATCAAAATATGGCTTCAATCTGTGCCCATTTACTTCAAATATCCTTCCAGTCTTGGGATCTTTAATATGAAAAGCTCTATAGGGATAGGCTTTTATAACTCTAAATGACCATTTCCATCTAGACTTTGGTTTTTTAGGAAAAAATTTCAATCTTGTATTGTATAATAAAACTTCCTTTTTAGGTTCAAATTACATCTTTTTAATCTTCTGATCATGTCACTCTTTCATTTTTTTCTTTATAAATCATAGCACTATCATAAAATTCATTCCTAATTTCTTCAAGCTCATTCAATTGCAATAAACTTTTCTCACCACTTTCTTTCAAATTGAAATTGAAATCATTTATAGCCCAATAAACCTTATGTTTCAGGTCTACTGCCAAGTGACAAGTTTTCCCAAAAATTAATTTATAAGGGGACATTCCGATAGGTGTCTTATAAGCTCTCTTGTATGCTCATAATGCCGTATGTAATCTAGCGGACCAATCGATTTTATTAGGATTTACACTTTTTTTCAAAATTCTCTTAATTTCATGATTAGATACTTCTGCCAAACCACTTATTTAGGGATGATAAGCGGTTGCAATTTTATGCTTTATGTTATATTTTTCTATCAATCTTGCAGTTGTTGCATTTCTAAAATGAGATCCTCCATTGGTAATGATTACTCTAAGCATTCCATATCTTGTAAAAATATTTTTAATTAAAAATTTTAAAACACTTCGAGCATCACATCGAGGTAAAGTGATTACTTCAATCCATTTTCTTAGCAATGTTGAAGTAAAAATAACAACAATCAATATATATATATATATTTCTAAATGAAGGTATAAATAAATGGTACCATAAAGTCAAATCCCCATGAATAAAAAATTTTAATTTCCAAATAAAAATTTAGAGGCATTTCATTTCTTTTTGAAATAATATATATACATATATACACACATCTCTAAATAGAGTAGGCCAACAAAATCCAAACTGTAAAATTTTATGAACAGTTCTACCATTCCCAAATTGACCTCCAAATTCAGAATCATGAATTTTTTTAGATAATTTCTGAATTTCTTTGTAAGGCACACATCGTCTCATTACTAAATCTTTGCATTGTTCATATAAATAGGGGTCATCCAAAAAATAAGATATTGCATCATGAATGAATTTATTTTCATGTTTTTTTGTTACTCCATTTGGTAAAATACCACGAATAATATAATTTACAACGTCAGCATACCAAGGTATTTCCCATCCTTTTACAGCGTAAATTTATTCATCAGGAAAAGTTTCATTAATTTCTTTTTCCATGTCAAGTATTTTTTCCTGTTCTAGCCTAGATAGATGGTCAACAACTTGATTATCAGTCCCTCTACTATCGACTACTACAAAATCAAACTCTTGCATCAGAAGTACCCATCTAATTAATCTTGATTTTATATCATTCTTTTGCATCAAATATTTAATAGTCGAATGATCTGTATGTACAACATATTTTGTTCCAATTAAATAAGATCTAAATTTATCAAAATAATTTATTAAAAGAAGACCCAATGGCCAACAACTCTCTTATAGTGGTGATATAGTTAATCTAAGCATCATTAAGAGTCTTACTAGCCTATTATATCACTTTAAAAATCTTATCAAATCTCTACCCTAAAATAACTCCAAATGCATAATCACTTGCATCACACATTAATTCAAAATATTTCTCCCAATCATGTGTAACAATTATAAGAGCAGTGATCAATTTTTCCTTTAAAGTTTCAAACGCTTTACGACAATCTTGACTAAAATCAAATTTTGTATCTTTTCCCAGAAGTTCGCATACAGGCTTAGTAATTTTTGAAAAATCTTTAATATATCGCCTGTAAAACCCAACATGACCTAAAAAGCTCCTAACTCTTCTTACATTAGTAAGTGAAGGTAAGTTTGATATAATGAATTTTTGCAGGATCTACTTCCATTCCATTTTCGATTTCCACGCCACTTTATAAAATTTTATGCCCAAGCACAATTTCTCCTCCAACCATAAATTGACATTTTTCTCAGTTCATCAGTTCAATACAATATTAGTCTTTTCACATCATTCAAGAACTTTCTCTAACTTCTCTAAACGATTTAGACGTATTTCAAAAGAAGTTCCAAATAAAGAAAAAATGTCCATGAAGACGTCAATCCCTTTTTCAATCAAATCACTCAAAATTGTCATCATACATCTTTGAAATGTTGCAGGCACATACATAATCCAAAGGGCATTCATTGAAAAGAAAAAACTCTATAAGAACTAGTAAATTTTGTTTTCTATTGATTTTCTAGAGTAATAGATATTTGATGATAACCGGTATATCCATCTACAAAATAAAAGTATATGTGCCTAACAAGCCTATCCAACATTTGGTGCAAAATAGGTAAAGGAAAATGATCCTTCTTGGTAGCAGTATTTAATTTTCTATAATCTATGCAGATTAGCCATCTAGTGACATGTCTTGTTGGTATTAATTCATTATTATCATTTGTCACTACAGTCACTCCTTTTTTGGAACACAGTGAATTGGACATACCCAAGCAATGTCTGAAATAAGATATATTATTCCAGCATCTAACCATTTTAAAATTTCTTTCTTAACAACTTCTTTCATCATAGGATTTAATCACTTTTGAGGATCTACTCTGCTCTTGGCTCATGTTGATGTTCCAATAAAATTCTATGCATACAAATCGAATGACTAATTCCTTTAATATTAGCTAATGTTCATCCAAAAGCTTTCTTATATCTTTTTAAAGTTTCCAAAAACATTTGTTCTTGCTTATCTATTAATTCTAAGGATATTATAACATGAAATGTAGATAAATCTCCTAAAAATGCATACCTCCAATGCATAGGAAGTACTTTCAGATCTAGTTCAGGAGATTTCACCATATATGAAATCAAATTCTTACTACTTTTTATAGGGTATAACATTACAAAATTTTCCTTAACATAATCCAAAACTTCTTTACTCACTTCCATAGATTAATCTTAAATTTTATCCTCATCTTGATATTCCACATATTCCTTTTCAAATTCTCTTTCAAATGTCTTAATGTCTTTTTATTTGAAAAAGGAAATAATACGATAACATACAAACATATAAGCTGATTGTCGGCACCATTTTGGTTGAGGAGTTGCCCGTTAGAAGCTGTCGAAATTGGAATCTTGTTGCCCGCTTCGGAAAGGCGTTAAATTTACAATATATATATATATAGTTTTAGAAAAATATAAAATCAAACTGATCCCATATCTTTCATATTTTAAAAGAAAGAGCACTATGCCATAAACCCTGTATCTATCTCGAAGGATAAACACATGACTTGAGGATGAGGCTTGATCAAATAAACTAAGAAATATATGACACCAGTTTGGTCTACGAAACCATTTTATTTACTGATAAGTTCCCCTATTTAATATGAAGACTTAAGTAGAGTTTATATTAAGTTGGGTTCAAAAAAGTTTCAAATAAGGGCAAGCCCCTATAGTTAATTATCACTATGCCATAAACCCTGTATCTATCTCGAAGGATAAACACATGACTTGAGGATGAGGCTTGATCAAATAAACTAAGAAATATATGACACCAGTTTGGTCTACGAAACCATTTTATTTACTGATAAGTTCCCCTATTTAATATGAAGACTTAAGTAGAGTTTATATTAAGTTGGGTTCAAAAAAGTTTCATATAAGGGCAAGCCCCTATAATTAATTACATCTTAAATGACTGAAGTCACTCAAGAAAACTCTCGATAAAAATCAGGGAATATTATATTCAAAGAGGTCAAAGGATGGGACTTTTCAATGAGATCGAACAAAAAGACGTGAAAAGAGAAAGACTAAATTTGGAACATTTTGTTTTAGAGTCCAATGGAGTAATAACTAGGGGATGTCATAGATCCTGAGGAAAACCTCATCCTATTGTTTGGCTTCAGTTTTGAGGAGAAATTGCTTAAGTGTTTTATCATGACAATTTTTATTTACTTAGGGCTTACATTCATGTGAAACGATCACATAAAAATCCTTAAAGACGTGAGGATTTAGGTCGTGACGAACGACAACCTTGGAATCCTATGACTAGTTAGAGCTTATATTGTACAACAGAGCTATACAAAAGCGTAAAGGAAAGGTTGAAAATTTATGTGGCATAAGCAAACTTCCTCGAAATCTTATGGCTTGTTGTTTAATTCTAAGGAAAGATATTTTGTTGTAGATCCTCTTATTTTTGAAGAAGATGGTCGTGCTGCTCACAATGCTAGCTCTGAGCTCCTTATCCTAAAAAGTTTAAGTTTTCTAATGTGTCAAGTCATGATG
>NW_018252503.1:0-662 GCF_001263595.1 Phalaenopsis equestris
AGGTTGATCTTTACCTTCCAGGACGGCTGGAACCTCACACTAAATGAAGATATGACGCTACAAGGTGTCATAGATTTCAACATGGATTTCAACCAGATCGATATGGACTACAACGATCCGCTAATGGGCATAGTTAGCAATGAAGAAAAGAAGGGACTACCCTCACTGTGGAGGGTGACCACTCAGGATGACGCGTCACGTAAGGGTAAAAATGTGATGACAGAACAAGATCCAATGGAGGGGCCCAGCCATCAATGATAGCTACTCCGGCGAGGGGCTTAATAGCTGCAGCTGCCCACAGTGAACAACTACCAGATACTTCGCTCCGCAGAACACGATGCAGAAATGCGAGCAGAAAGAAACAAAGAGCCTTCTTGCGACAGGAGCGCAAGCGCTAAAGAAACGAAAACAGTTTTTTTACCCCCATTCCGGAGGGACATATCTACGATCCAGAGCTGAGAGAGACTTCTGCCAGCCTGCTCATTACAGATGAAGAATCGGGATTTCTGACAGGATCAGCTGTACCCCCAGTCCCAGATATCTTGTGCAGAGGTTGCCCGACATGCAACGTCGAGATACCAGGACATCAGCGCCGGGCGCATTTGTAGAATGCTCGGACTGCAATGCTCTACATCTACAGCATTTCAATACCCTAGAAGAAT
>NW_018252504.1:0-293 GCF_001263595.1 Phalaenopsis equestris
GTAAGTAAAATACACTATTAGCCTAAGTAAACCACGCCTAAATAGTATCATAGCTCTTAATTGAATGTTTTTACTTCCTATAACTCCCTTCTCTCTCAAAATTCTCCATAATAATTAATTTAATTTATGGCTAAAAATAACACAAATTTTCACAAAAATAAACTTATATTAATTTATAAACAAATATAAACAAATTTAACACTTAGTTCTCTCTTCAAATAGTCTTGGATGATAAAATTTTCCTAAGTACAAAACACTTAACACACTTTTACAATTAAACACATCAAATAATA
>NW_018252504.1:328-1042 GCF_001263595.1 Phalaenopsis equestris
AACACTAACACACTTAAAAACATGACTCCAAACACACAATTCCTAACACTTAACTTAATGCCACTCTTCATTAGAAGGAACGAATTCTTGTCTCTCAGTAATCTCTCCAGGAATATAGAGTTGATGAAACTGACGGTGGTGACGAGCTCTAATACTATCATCTTCGATCCACTTTTGCTTAAGGAACATCGCCTTAACCGCTTCCTCTATATAATTGGTATGGTTGAATTGCATTTTAAGTTGCCACCCAATATGTTCTAGATGAGCATGCAATTCAAGCACCTTAGTCTCTAATACATATATAGTATTCTCCATCTTGTTGATCTTCGATATCCCTTTAATACTAACGGCTAAGAAACTATTATACATCTCCTGTGCACTTTGACTAATGAACTTCTTCTTAATAGCTTCTTTCTTCTTCTTCTTCAAATCCATCTCCCATGAATACATTTTCTTTAAATCTCTCTCTTTCTTAGACTCTTAGGGCTAAAAATAATCCGGGGTGAAATTCCTTCACAAACCCCTTCTATTTATAGGCCTAAGTCCCCCTCATAACTTTTAGGCACGACTAGAAACTGCCAAGACACATTTATTCCAAGTAAATTGCAATTACACCTTCTAGAAATCAAAATTTGCACATGTGATTAAACTGTCACGCTTAAGCGTCGGATTTGGCGCTTAAAGCGCCAGTGCACATTTTTGCACCAGTCAACT
>NW_018252505.1:0-11180 GCF_001263595.1 Phalaenopsis equestris
CAAACCCCACACCAAAAATAGTGCCGACAGAACAGACCACCCAGGGTTAGTCCAAAAGCTTGACCATCCTATAGGAAACTCCTCTTGAGCTCCTTCATACTGACCCCACTTGCTAAGTGCTAGAGGTTAGGACCAACATGTGGAACTTCAGGTTGAGCAGTAAAGAGTTTAGAATTTCTAATGGTGAAGGTTCCTTTTCTAGTCCTCTATGGATAGTCAACAAGAAAGCCATATGGCTAGACCCATGACTACTAAAGAGGAAAGCCTACACCTCAACCAAAAGTGAGTTCAACAGGTCTCATGTTGAATTAAGATAAAATTATTGTGTTTAAAGTTGTGCCTAATGTCTTAACTAATTCATGAATTAAGGGCAAACGATTGGTTTCAATATTTTTCTCAGAATAAAGTGAGTGTGCCTCCATCTAGGGCATGCTTATAATACCTAGATAATTCCACACTCAAGCTTGAGCCTGTAGTGCTTTAAGGTGTTCCACAATCAATTACATGTCTTCCAACTAATCCTCAAAATGCATTTTAGATCAAACCTAATTCACTACCAAGCTCTTAAAGGTAAATTTGTAATTTTAAAAGCCTTTGTGATGTGCATTTGATCTTTATTAAAATGATTGAATTTGTCTTATCACTGATTAAGGGGCTCAAAACAGTGACTAATTGATCTTTCCATTCATTCCCCTTACTTTGAATCATCCAAATTTTCATTTCTCCCAATTTCAATAATTCAAGTAATTACAATTTTACCCTTATGTAGAAGAGTTATGAATGATTTGATACCTTAGTTGCCCTTTTTATTTTAATCAATCCAATAGGTTAATCATCATCATTTAATTCTCTCCCTTTTGGTCTAATCATAAAAAAATAGAGTTAACGTGTAAAATCCCAAAATTTCATACATACCCCTATCGTTCACACTCTAGGACACTCAAATTTTAAGACAATTATTGATGAAACTTCACCGACCCCTTATTCATGGATTAATTAAGTCAACAGAAGAAAAATTATATTTTTTAAGATTTTTATTTACTTTTTATTGTTAATTTAACCTAAAATAGAGAATTTTCCATGATGATTAATTTAACTACTCCAAATAGGTTCTCGATCCTTACAAGAATTTTAAAATGATGTCTAGTGTCAGGGGACTAATCAGAGCAATTTTGATGATTATTTAAAATATAGTTTAATTTTTGCAATTTTTAAATTATTTTTCTAAAGGAAAATAAATAGAAAATAAGTTAATTATTTAAAACAAGTTTTTTACTTTTCTTTGATTCCTCTGACCACAGAGAACTCAACAAAGTTGATTTTGTATTTTTCTAGTTTATATTTTATTTTATATAATTATTTTAAAAAAATAGAGACAATTAGCATTAAATTTAGGGCTTTTTATGTTAAAGGGGTTTCTCAGACTTTCGAAAAATCAGGGAATCTCCTTAAGCATGTGAGGAACAAGCCCACAAAATTTCAAGTTCTGGTGATCAATATTTAATGTTTTATAGTTAGAATAAAATTTTCAAGTAATTAATTAATTTATAGTTAAATATTAAGTAAATATTGTTTATTTTTTGTCTAGTTTTTTCTCCTCTATCCACCGAGCACAACAAAATTTTTATTTTATTTTTGTGATTTTCTTAATCCAAGATATGAATTTTAAAAATTTGATTTTATTTTATGAAATTAAATAATTCAAAAAAACCAAATTTCAATTTAAAAATGCAAAAAATGTGCATAACTAGTAATTAATAATTCATAAAAACTTCAATTCCTTTTTCAATTAAATCACAGAAAATAGCAATCATACATCTTTGAAATGTAGCATGGTCATTGCATAAACAAAAGGGCATTCTTCTAAAAGCAAATAAACCATAAGGACAAGTAAAAGTTATTTTCAGTTGATTCTCATCGCCACCGTGTGACTTGTCTTTTTGGTATCAACTCATTATGCTCATTCATAGTCACAATCACTCCTTTCTTATGAACACAGTGAATCAGACGAACACATGCACTATCTGAAATAGGGTAGATAATTCTAACATCTAAACACTTTAAAATTTTTTTCTAAACAACTTCTTTCAAAATAGGATTTAATCTCCTTTAGGATTAGCCCTAGGTTTACTATTCTCTTCCATATGAATTCTATGTATACAAATTGAAGGACTGATTCCTTTAATATCAACAATTGTCCATCTAAAGGCTTTTTTATAATTCTTCAAAGTTCTCATTAACCTCACTTTTTCTTCTGTAGTTAATTTTGAGGAAATTATAACCAGTAATGTTGAGGAATCACCTAGAAAGGCATACTTTAAATGTTCAGGAAGTAACTTCAACTCAAGCTCAGGAGGTTTTTCAATTGATGGACAAAAAGATTTATCTTTTTCTATCGTGTCCAAAACTTCAAAACTTTCTCGAACATAAATTAAATCTTCTTTATAAAAATCTTCAAATTGATCTAATTCCTCTTCTTGCTAGTGTTCCATCACTTTAATTTTATATTTCTCTTCATAAGTTGTTTTGAAAAGGCATTCACTTAGATATCTTATCACATCCATTCTGTAACATTTATCATATTTACCTTTTTAAGGGTATTCCATTAATTTGGAAATATTAAACGTAACTGTCTGATCATTGACATGCATAGTTAATTCCCCCTTTTGCACATCTATCATTGCTCTTCCTGTAGCTAGGAAAGGTCTCCCAAAAATGATAGGTATCTTCTTTTCTTCCTCCATATACAGCACAATGAAATCAACAAGTAAGATAAACTGATCCACTTTAATTAAGACATCTTTTATAACTCCTTTAAGATATGTTGTTGATTGATCTGCTAACTTCAAAATTACAGTAGTAGGGGATATTTCTCCTAACCTAATCTTTTAATAATTGATAATGACATAAGGTTAATGCTTGCACCTAAATCACATAAAGCTTTCCCAAAAAATTTGTCTCCTATTGCACATGGAACTGTGAAGCTACCAGAATCTTTTAGCTTTTCAGGAAGTTTTTTTTTAATTATAGCACTGCGCTCCTCACTAAGTGCAACAATCTTATTATTTTCAAAACTCCTTTTCCTGTTAAGAATATCTTTCATAAACATTACATAACTTTGCATTTGTTTAAGGCTTCAACAAATGGAATATTAATTGTAAGCTTCTTAAAGATCTCTAGAAATTTTAAAAATGATTTATACAACTTTTGTTGATGAAGTATTTAAGAAAATAAATCAAATTACCTCCTCTATTTCCTCAAAGACTTCATCAACAAAAGTTGTATAAATCATTTTCAAAATTTCTAGAGATCTTTAAGAAGCTTACAATTAATATTCCATTTGTTGAAGCCTTAGATAAATGTCAAGTTATGTGATATTTATGAAAGATATTCTTAACAGGAAAAAGGAGGTTTGAAAATAAAGAGACTATTGCACTTAGTGAGGAGTGCAGTGCTATAATTAAAAAAAATTTTCTGAAAAGCTTAAAGATTCTGGTAGCTTCACAGTTCCATGTTCAATAGCAGACAATTTTTTTGGGAAAGCTTTATGTGATTTAGGTGCAAGCATTAACCTTATGTCATTTTCAATTATTAAAAGATTAGGATAAGGAGAAATAACCCCTACTACTGTAATTCTAAAGTTAGCAGATCACTCAACATCATATCTTAAAGGAGTTATAGAAGATATCTTAATGAAAGTGGATTTGTTTATCATACTGATTGATTTCATTGTGCTATATATAGTGGAAGAAAAGGAGATACCTATCATTTTAAGAGCAATGATAGATGTGAAAAAAGGGGAATTAACTATGCACATCAATGATCAGACAGTTACATTTAATATTTTCAAATCAATGAAATACCTTACAAAAGGTAAAGACGATAAATGTTACAGAATGGATGTGATAAGATATCTAAGTGAATGCCTTTTCAAAACAACTTATGAAGAGAAATATAAAATTAAAGTGATGGAACACTAGCAAGAAGAGGAATTAGATCAATTTGAAGATTTTTAAAAAGATTCAATTTATGTTCGAGAAAGTTTTAAAGTTTTGGACACGACAGAAAAGATAAATTTTTTTGTCCATCAATTGAAAAACCTCCTGAGCTTGAGTTGAAGTTACTTCCTGAACATTTAAAGTATGCCTTTCTAGGTGATTCCTCAACATTACTGGTTATAATTTCCTCAAAATTAACTACAGAAGAAAAAGTGAGGTTAATGAGAACTTTGAAGAATTATAAAAAAGCTTTTGGATGGACATTTGCTGATATTAAAGGAATCAGTCCTTCAATTTGTATGCATAGAGTTCATATGGAAGAGAACTGTAAACCCAGGGCTAATCCTAAAGGAGTTAAATCCTATTTTGAAAGAAATTTTTAAGAAAAAAATTTTAAATTGGTTAGAAGCTAGAATTATCTATCCTATTTCAGATAGTGCATGAGTTAGTCTGATTCACTGCATTCATAAGAAAGTAGGAGTGATTGTGACTATGAATGAACATAATGAGTTAAAACCAACAAGATAAGTCACAGGGCGGCGAATATGCATTGATTATAGAAAATTAAATCTCGTCACTAGAAAAGATCATTTTCCACTACCTATTTTAGATCAAATGTTAGATAGACTAACTAGGTATAAATAATTTTATTTTCTGGATGGATATACTAGTTATCACCAAATACAAATATCTTGTGAGAATCAAGAGAAAATAACTTTTACTTTTCCTTATGATTCATTTGTTTTTAAAAGAATGTCCTTTGGTTTATGTAATGCTCATGCTACATTTATGCTACATTTCAACTCATGCTACATTTCAAAGATGTATGATTGTTATTTTCTGTGATTTAATTGAAAAAGAAATTGAAGTTTTTATGAATTATTTTTCAGGGCTTGGAACTTCATTTGAATCATGTTTGGAACATTTATCAAAAGTTATTAAGCATTGTGAAGAAACAAATTTAGTCCTTAACTATGTAAAATGTTAATTTATGGTAGCAGGAGGAATTGTTTTAAGACATCAAATATCAGAACATGGTATGTAAGTAGACCCTATAAAAATGCAAGCGATAACTAATTTACCTTACCCAACAAATGTAAGGGAAATTAGGAGTTTTTTAGGACATGCTGGATTCTACATACGGTATATTAAAGGCTCTTCAAAAATTGCTAAGCCTTTATGCCATTTTCTTGAAAAAGATGTAATTTTTAATTTTGATAAGGAGTGCCTAGAAGCTTTTGAGCTGTTAAGAAAAAATAGTCACTACACCAAATATTGTTTCACCAAACTGGAAAAAACTTTTTGAATTCATGTGTGATGCAAGTGATTATGCTATTGGAGCTGTTTTAGGACAAAATCATGATAAGATTTTCAAAGTAATTTAATATGCTTATAGAACTCCTAATGAAGCTCCAATTAATTATACCACACCTGAGAAAGAGTTATTAACAATAGTAAATGCTTTTAATAAATTCAGATCATACTTAATTGGAACTAAGTGTGTTGTGCATACTGATCATTCTACTATTAAATAACTATTAAATACATTCTACTATTAAATATTTAATGAAAAATAAGAATGCAAAACTAAGGCTGATAAAATGGATTCTTTTTTTGCAAGAATTCAACTTTGAGATAGTAGATAGGAAGGGAGCTGAGAATCAAATTGCTGATCATCTGTCCAGGCTTGAATTAGAAAAACCACTCTGTTTTGAAAAAGAAATTAATGAACAGTTTCCATATGATGAATTGTTCGGTGTTAATGAGTGGAGTGTTTCATGGTATGTCGACATTGGGAACTTTATTTAGTAATATTATACCCTATGAAATGTCATACCAATAGAAGAGAAAATTTTTATCTGAAGCTAAGACTTATTTTTGGGATGACCTAATTTTATATAAATAAGGAAAGGATCTAATTATTCAAAGATGTGTGCCTTTAGAAGTGATGCACAAAAAATTTAGAAGAAGCTTTTAGAAGAAACTTATGAAATTATCCAAAAATGTCATAATTCTAATTTTAGGGGACATTTTGCTGTTTGATAAAATAACAGATAAAATTTTGCAATCTGGATTTTATTGGCCTACAATTTTTAGAGATGTTAATGATAATATCAAAACTTGTGATCGATGTCAAAGAGTTGGCAATATTTCTAGGAGATATGAGATGCCCCTCAATTATGTGTTGGAAGTTGAGATATTTGATATATTTTTTTACCTCAATGTGATGCTCAAAATCATATTGGGCTAATAAAGAGTTTATTTATAATTTAAGGGACTTTAGAGTGACAGGCTAAAGTCCCCAATTTGATTTATAGTTTTAGGTTTTAATACGAGATGTTAGCCCCTAGGTGAAGGGAGAAGAGAGAACTCTAGAGTGAGAGCTAGTATCTTCCCTACCTAACCCGTCTTCAAGACTATTGATACACCTAAAATATATAAATATTATGTACACATTTATATACCTATTTTTATGACATTACACTTTAATGAAAGGTATTTGTGTGTTTTTCTCTCAAGCACTATCTAATGGATGAAAAATGGTGAATGGAGCGAAAAAGGATCAAATTTGGAGAAAAAATGAAGAAGGTGCAAAAATGAACTGAGGCACCTAATAGCCCAGGACTAGCGCTTATGCATCAGTTAAACAGAGAGAACCACGCCTAAGCACCATGCAACCCCCCACTAAGCGCTAAAAGTAGTTATTTGGTGATTCATTGAATTTGGACAAATTTTTGAAGAGGTGTTTGAAGCAACCCTTGTTAAAAATGTGGGAAATAGTTAATGGACAAGAAATTCATTCAATTGTCTTTTCAAAGGAGGCAACTTCTAGAAGATTCATTGAATGGGGACACATTTTGAAGAGACACCAAGACACCATTTAGATTTTTATAAAAGAAGACTTGGATCATCCATGGAAGAGGCCAATCATCATCATCCAAGTAGACCACCCAGTGCCAACTACCACATACGCCACTACCACCGCCCATCGACGCCGCCGCCCATCGACGCCGCCGCCCACCTTTTCTTTTTAATTTGAGTGTATTTTGTATTGTGAGTGAAGTAAGAGATTTAAAAGAACTTCAAGACATTTGGTGGAGAGGAATTTAAGATAATTCTTTATCTTTGTGAATACATTTGGTTTTAATTTAGACTTCTTGTTTAAGTGCATGATTTCTACTTTCAAACTCAACTTTCAAACTCAAGTGTGGTTGAATTCTGATTAGTTTTCTTTATCTTTTTTCCTTAAAATGATAAGTAATTAAGTATCAGAGGAAATTTTTGTTCCTTAAAATGATAAGTTTTCCTTAAAATGATAAGTAATTAAGTATCAGAGGAAATTTTTGTGAAGTATTAGAATTTATTGTTGGAATAAGTTATGATGATTTTAAACCTTGTACCTCATTTACTTCTTGATTTAGCCAATTAAGATGTTAATACTTGTAGTGAGAACATGTAAAATTCTAGATGGTATTGTCTCAATCAGCAAATGATAAGAATCACATTTGATTTCATGGATGAGAATGTAGTTCATGAGGTTGAGTGCAAATAAATAGAGAAATGAACTTTAAATGGTGTAGAATTAGAGGACTTTAGAGTGATAAGCTAAATCCCCTAATTTGATTTATAGTTTTAGGTTTTGATACAAGATGTTAGCCCCAAGGTGGAGGGAGAAGAGGGAACTCTAGAGTGAGAGCTAGTATCTGCTTGGCATCAAGTTTTTGGCTTTGTTGCAAGATAAGAATTATAAATAAGAAAATTAATCGTATAATCACATACAGTGCATTGACATCTATAAAGAGAATCGAGATCAAGTTTTTGGCACTTTTGCCGAGGAAAATTAACGAGAATTACAAAATTTTTATAAAGAATTTTAGAAATCAAGATTTCTATTTTTATAAAATCTTATATAAATTTTTAGATTTATTATAGGAATATTGTAGTGTTGTTTTTATATAAAGTTCTTGTTTATGTGTTTTTATTTTATTTTATGTGTTTTATAGTTTATGTGTTTTATATATTTTATGTGTTTTATAGTAATGTATGCGTACTTCATGCTCTACATGACTAGTGTTTTACGATTCTGAATTAGAAAGAACTATTAGAAAAATTAAAAAATTAAAAATTACTGAAAAAAATCAAGAATTTCAAGAAATGACAAATCAAAATAATCAAAATGTTGAAGCGTTTAAGACTTTAAGAGATTATGTAAACCCTACGATGGATGAACTTCATTGTAGTTTTCAAAAACCCACTGTCTCGGCTAATTCATTTGAACTTAAGCCCACTATTATCCAAATGGTATTAAATAATTGGTTTTGGGAGCACTAACTGAAGATCAAAATTTACATCTTACCAATTTTCTAGAATTGTATGTTGCATTTAAATATGATGGTGTATCAAATGATGCTATAAGACTTAGGCTTTTTCCTTTTTCATTGAGGGATAAGGCTAAGATATGGTTACATTTGTTAGCACCTGGATCTATCAGAACGTAGGGTTATTTAGCTTAGAAATTCCTTGCTAAATATTTTCCACTATAAAAAACTATAAAGTTTAGAAATGGTATTACATCTTTTTTTTTTCATTTTAAAGAGGAATCTATTTATGAAGCATGGAAACGTTTGAAAGAACTACTGAGAAAGTGTCAACACCATGCTATACCAAATTGGTTAACAATTTAAACCTTTTATAATGGATTAACTAGATCTCTTAGAACTAGTATAGATGCTGTTGTTGGTGGTTCATTGATGTCAAAACCATTTCATGATGCTTATGATTTAATTGAAGAGAAGGCTACTAATAATTTCAATGGCCTTCTGAAAATGTAAATTCTAAGAAAGTAGTCAATATTCATGAATCTAGTGCTTTTATAATGTTAGTAAATCAAGTTGTTGCAATTTCAAAAAAGTTAGATCATATTAGAATGAATTTTTCTCAACTAATCGCAATGATTGAAGAGAATTCATTGGGTCAAATGGTAGATTCTCAAGCATCATTAGAAATTTTGAATGCCATAAATAATAAGCAAAATAACCCATATTCAAACTATTATAACCCAGGTTGGAAGAACCATCCTAACTTTAACTAGAATAATACTTCAAGTGGTAATAATCAGTTATGAGGGAACAATCAAGTAAACCCATTAGGAAATTGGAACAACCAAGGGAATAGTAATTATAGACCTACTTATCCTTTAGGTTTTAACATTAATCCACAATTTAAAGAGAAAAAAGTTGTCTTTAGAAGAAGTGATGTTACAAATGGGAAATCAGTTACAAAGTCAAGGAGCTGCAATTAGAAATATTGAGAACCAATTAAGACAAATAGCAAATTCATTAAGTTATAGATCCCAAGGAACACTTCCTAGTAATACTGAAGTAAATCCTAAAGACCAAAATAGAGAGCAAGTAAAAGCCTTTCAACTTAGAAGCGGAAGAGAATTGGAAGGTAAAGTTCAAAAAGAGACTAAAGTAGAGAAAAAAGAAATTGAAGAGCCTAAAGATGACACACTGAAAGGTTTAGAGAGACTTGTTTCTCCACATAAATTTGACTTGGAAAAAACACCACATCCATTTCCTCAGAGGCACAATCAACAAAAGTTAGATAAACAATTTTCAAAATTTATGAAAATTTTTAAGAAGCTTACAATTAATATTTCATTTGCTAAAGTTTTAGAAAAAATGTCAAGGTATGTGAATTTTATGAAGGATATTATTAATAGAAAAAGGAAGTTCGAAGATAATGAGAATGTTGCACTTAGTAAGAGTGCAGTTCTATAATTCATAAAAAGCTTCTTGAAAAGCTTAAAGATCTTGATAGCTTCACAATTCCATGGGCAATAGGTGACAAATTTTATTGGAAAGCTTTATGTGATTTAGGTGCAAGCATTAACCTTATGTCATTATCAATATTTAAGAGATTTGGATTAGGAGAAAAGTCCCCTACTATTGTAACTCTACAGTTAGCAGACCATTCAATAACATATCATAAAAGAGTTATATAAAATGTCTTAGTGAAAGTGGATCAATTTATCTTTCTTGTTGATTTCATTGTGTTAGATATGGAGGAAAATAAGGAGATATCTATCATTTTGGAGAGACCTTTCCTAGCTACAAGAAGAGTGATGATAGATTTGCAGAAAGGCGAATTAACCATGCATGTTAATGATCAGATAGTTACATTTAATATTTCCAAATCAATGAAATATCCTGCAAAATGTAAAGATGATGAATGTTATAGCATGGATGTGATAAGATATCTAAGTGAATTTCATTATAAAACAAATTATGAGGAAAAATCTGAAATGAAAGAGTTGGAACACAAGCAAGAAGAGGAATTAGATCAATATGAAGATTTTAATAACAAAGATTCAAATTATGTTCGAGAAAATTTTAAAATTTTGGACATGAGAGAAAAAGATACAACTTTTTCTCCATCAATTGAAAACCCTCTTCAGCTTGAGTTAAAGTTACTACCTGAACATTTTAAGTATGCATTGTAGGTGATTCCTCAACCTTACCTGGAATAATTTCCTCAAAATTAACTACAGAAGAAGAAATGAGTTTAATGAAAACTTTGAAGAGTTATAAGAAAGCCTTTAGATGGAAAATTACTGATAAAAAAGGAATCAGTCCTTCAATTTGTATGCATATAATTTATATGGAAGAGAACTGCAAACCAAAGGCTGATTGATCCCGACTTAATGCTTATGCACAATATAGCAATAGTTCTGATGGTATTTTTCACTTATATTTCCTTACTTTGCAGCAAAACCAAAAACTTGATCCTGAAGAGAAATAAGAACTTAAATTTTTAATTTATATATATTTATATTAGGATACTACGCAAGTATACGTATCATTATCAAGTAATATAGAACTTTTTTATTAAGACCTGAATATCGAACCCACAAGAAATATTATGCAATATGTACTTTTTAGAAAGTTTTTTATATTTTTATAAAGATAATTACTTAAGCTAAAAATAATTTTTGCAAGAATTTAAAATTTAAATATTTTTAGTACTTTTGATATTTTAACAAAACAGTAACAACTTAAAAAGATAACTAAAATTTTTGTAGAAGAAAAGTACTTAATATGAAAATATCTTTCTGCTTATCATGAATTAGTAATAAGTATATGAATTATGTTGTGGAAGTATGCAAATTGTGTTGTGCCA
>NW_018252505.1:12732-14803 GCF_001263595.1 Phalaenopsis equestris
TTTTTTTTTCTTCTTTTTATTTTTTTCTTTTTCTTTTTTCTTTTTCAGGCAAGGATTACTATATCTGGATAGGCCTTTAATGATTTTGAATTCCACTTCTCCTTTACTAAAGTAAAGTCTTGATATTAAACTTTTACATATAAATATAATAATAGTTTTGAAAATCATTTTAATAAAAGAAATTTAAGTATTAAAAATAAAAGTCTAAATTATCTGAATTTTTCAAAAATACAATTTTTCTTACTAAAGATAGTCACTAATATTAATCATTTTCTATACTAAAAATTTTTAACTTAAAGTTTTTCTTCATTACTTAAAATTTTAACTAAATTTTCTTACTCATTTTTAAAATCAAATTTTACTTCCCTAATATAACCTCATATGCATAATCAATTTTTCTTTTAAAATTCAAATTCATTTGTAGTTCATTTTAGAATAAATAAAATTCAAATTTTTAAAATATTTTTCATCCCTACCCCAAACTTAATTTTTTTAACAGATTAAACAGTTTAGCATCAGATAATTATATAGGCAGAAATGAAAATTGAAATAACATGCTAACAGAAATTTTTACATCCTAATTATACAAGTATAAAACTAAAGACAGGAGTAAAATTATGATCAAATTTTCTAACATTTTATTTTGAGTCTAACATGTAGAGATTCTATAGACTTCTAAATAGCGGGTATAAAAGCAAACAACACAGTAACATGATAAAAGAAAAATACAGGGTAGCAGTTTGTGAATTTTAAAATTAAGATCTAAGCTAGCAAGATTTTTAACTTTAAAAAAAATATGGAATTAAGTTAAGTTGTAAACTAATCAATCCACAGTACTAAAAACAAAAACAGTTACTACCCTAAAATTTTAAAAACAAAATACTATCTAACACAACAACACAACAACAATAGAACATAAAAATTCAAAACACAACATAAAACATAGTCCACAACATCACATAACTGCATATGTAGCAGTACTACATCACAGAGTCCAAAACCAAACACAAACATAACAATACATCAAACCAAATCAAGTCCAACACATCATCTCTCATCTCTACTCCTCTCCACTCTCAAAATCGCCACTATACCACTTTTCTTTAGGCTCATAGTCAGGATAATGAGGATATTCCTGGGTCACCTCTAATCAGGCCCTCCAGAGCTGGGTATAATTTCTCCTCAAAGTCACTCTTTCTCCTATTATACCTATTTGTATGCTTAGCAAAGTGTTCTAGATTTGAACTTTATCAGCGGTAAAGTGGATATGATTCATCATCTTCTGTAATAATTGCTCTTGAGTCTTAGTTGACTCACCTCAAGATGTAGAAGCACGTGAAGCAGATGGCCTTGATGAAGATGCAGCAGAGGTAGATGCAGCAGACGTCTCTAATCCATAGCTCCTGGAAAATCCTCCTCTCCAACCAAAAATCGAATGCTCTGAATAAGTCTTCACATTGAATTTTTGTAATGGGCTTCAGAGGCAACAAAACTTCCTCCCAACTATCGTACTTTACTCCAGCATGCTCGCATAAAAAAAATATTAAGGAAGCAAATCCTATACCTACTGTAGTAGCAGCAGCAGCTGAACTGATGATAGTGTGATAGATCAAAGCCCCTTTGTTGATGGGCTTTCCCTCTTGAATATAATAATTCAATGTCACTCTCTCTGGTCACTTCACTCACTGAGATGCAAAGCCCCTTTGCTGATGGGCTTAAGCGCAAGATGTGGAGGTTAAGCGCCAGTGCACAATTTTTGAAATTTTTAATTTTAAGTAAAATGAACTATTAGCCTAAGTAAACCACCCCTACATGGTCTCATAGCACTTAAATGACTATTTTTACTTCCTATAACTCCCTTCGTTCTCAAACTTCTCCATAATAATTAATTCAATTTGAGGCTAAAAATAACACAAATTTTCAAAAAATAAACTTTTTTTAATCACAAACAAGTACAAACACAGTTAACACTTAGTTCTCTCTCTAAATATTCTTGGATGAGAAAATTTTCCTAAGTACAAAACACTTAACACACATTTACAATTAAACACATAAGTGACACAAACACTAA
>NW_018252505.1:14842-17692 GCF_001263595.1 Phalaenopsis equestris
ACTTAACTTAATGCCACTCTTCATTAGAAGGAACGATTTCTTGTCTCTCAGTAGTCTCTTCAGGAATATAACGCTGATAAAAAGTACAGTGGTGACGAGCTCTAATATTATCATCTTCGATCCATTTTTGCTTAAGGAACATCGCCTTATCTGCTTCCTCTACATAACTTGTATGACTGAATTGCATCTTAAGTTGCCACCCAATATGTTCTAGATGAGCATGCAATTCAAGCACCTTAGTCTCTAATACAGATATAATATTCTCTATCTGGTTGATCTTCTCCGATATCCCTTCAATACTAACGGCTAAAAAACCGTTATACATCTCCTATGCACTTTGACTAATGAACTTCTTCCTGATGGCTTCTTCCTTCTTCTCCAAATCCATCTCCCATGAAGACATTTTCTCTAATTCTCTCTCTTTCTTAGACTTTTAGGGCTTAAAATAATCCATGATGAAATTCCTTCACAAACCCCTTCTATTTATAGGCCTAATTCCCCCCTCATAACTTCTAGGCACGACTAGAAACTACCAAGACATGTTTATTCTAACTAAATTGCAGTTACACATTCTAGAAATCAAAATTTGTACATGTGATTAAATTGCTGCGCTTAAGCGCTAGTGCACATTTTTGCACCAATCAACTTAACATTCAAATTCTCATTCTAACATGTATAGGTCACTAAATAAAGTCTAAAAATCATTACTTGCACATAATAAACTCAAAAAGACTACCCCAAATTTCTTAATCAGACTCAAAACAGCAATCAAAGCAAAAACACACTGATAACTATGGGTTGCCTCCCACAAAGCGCTTGGTTTTTCGTTGTCAGTCGGACGTAACCAGTGCTCATTCTGGTTGACCCAACATCATTCCATCATTATATTTATGTTGATCCCCTATATAATAAGATTTCAGTCTATGACCATTCACTTTTTTTTCTCAGAATTAGAATCTTCAATATCCACAGCTCCATAAAGATAAACTTTTATCACAACAAATGGGTCGATCCACCTGGACTTAAGTTCGCCTGGAAATAATCTTAACCTTGCATTATATAGCAAAACTTGTTGCCCTGGCTAAAAATTTTTAGTAAGAATCCTTCGATCATGCCACATCTTCATATTTTCTTTATAAATCTTGGCACCCTCATAAGATTCATTCCTTATCTCTTCAAGCTCATTTAATTGCAATAATATTTTCTCACCAGATTTTTTAAAATTATAATTGAACTCTTTAATCGCTCAGTATGATTTATGCTCAAGTTCAACTGGTAAGTGACAAGCTTTCCCAAATATTATCTTATATGAGGACATTCCCATAGGAGTTCTATATACAGTCCTATAAGCTCACAAAGCATAGTCAAGTTTGACTGACCAATACATTTTTGTTGGATTCATAGATTTTTCCATAATTCTTTTAATTTTCCAATTGGATATTTTAGCCAAACCACTTGTTTGAGGATGATAAGCAGTAGCAAATCTATGATTTATATGATATTTCTTTAATAACTTCTCCATTATGGCATTTCTAAAATGACTTCCCCCATCAATTCAACAATGATAACTCTCGTCATCTCAAATCAATAAAATATGTTTGTTTTCAAAAATTTGGCAACACTTTGAGCATCACATCGAGGTAAAGCAACAGTTTCTATCCATTTGGATACATAACTAACATAATATATAAATTTCCAAAAGATGGTATAAATGGTCCCATGAAATCTAATCCCCAAACATCAAATATTTCAACTTCTAGCATATAATTGAGGGGCATCTCATTTTTTTTAGAAATATTGCCTACTCTTTGACATCCATCACAAGTTTTGATATAAGCATTAATATCTCAAAAAATTGTAGGCCAATAAAATCCCAATTTTAGAATTTTGTATGCTATTTTAGCAACGCCAAAATGTCCCCCAAAATCAGATTTACAACATTTTTAGATAACTTCAGAAGTTTCTTCTAATGGTACACATCTTTGAATGATCAGATCCTTTCATTGTTTATATAAATATGGTTCATCCCAAAAATAAGTCTTAACTTCAAAAATAAATGTTCTCATTTGTTGGTATGTCATTCCATAGTGTTTAAGATCACTAACAATATAGTTAACAATGTCAACATACCACGAAACATGCTAGTTATTTACAGTGAAAAATTTTTCATTTGGAAAATGTTCATTAATTTCTTTTTCAAAACAGAGTGATTTTTCTAATTCTGAACCTGGAAAATGATCAACAATTTGATTTTCAGTTCCCTTCCGATTTACTATTTCAAAATCAAGTTCTTGTAAAATAAGAATCCATCTTATAAGTCTCAATTTAGTATCCTTCTTTTTTATTTAGTACTTAATAGCAGAATGATCTGTATGCACTATATAATGAGTTCCAATCAAATATGATCTAAATTTATCAAAGGCATATACTATTGCTAATAAATATTTTTCAGTTGTTGTATAATTAATTTGAGTTTCATTAAGAATTTTACTATAAATAACTTTGAAAATTTTATAATATCCTTGTTTTAAAACAGCTCCAATAGTATAATCACTTGCATCACACATAAGTTCAAAAAGTTTTTCCCAATTTGGTGGTTATAAGTTCAAAAAGTTTTTCCCAATTTGGTGAAACTATAATTGGTGCAGTGATTAATTTTTCTTTTAATAATTTAGAAGGTTTTAGGCATTCTACATCTTTCTCCAGTAAATGGCATAAAGGCTTAGAAATTTTAGAAAATTCCTTAATATATCGCCTGTAGAATCCAGCATGTCCTAAAAAACTCCTAATTTCCCTTGTCTTTGTTGGATAAGGTAATTAGCGATCACTTGAATTTTAGCAAGATCTACT
>NW_018252505.1:17890-19327 GCF_001263595.1 Phalaenopsis equestris
CAAAAAATTGCCATCAAACATCTTTGAAATATAAGAAGGGCATTACATAAACCAAAGGGCATTCTTCCAAAAGCAAAAGTACCATAAGGACTGACAAAAGTTATTTTCTCTTGATCCTCAAGAGATATTTGTATTTCTTTTAAATTTGGTGATAATCGGTATATTCATCCAGAAAACAAAAGTATTGTGCCCAGCTAGTCTATCCAACATTTGATCTAGAAAAGGTAGTGAAAAATGATCTTTCCTAGTGACAAGATTTAATTTTCTATAATCAATGCATATTCGCCACCCTGTAACTTGTCTAGTAGGTATTAACTCATTATGGGACTAACCCATGCACTATCTGAAATAAGGTAGATAATTCCAACATCTAACCACTTTAAAATTTCTTTCCTAACAACCTCTTTCATAACAGGATTTAATCTCCTTTGTGGATCAGCCCTAGGTTTGCAATTTTCTTGCAGATTAATTGTATGCATACAAATTGAAAGACTGATTCTTTTAATATCAGCAATTGTCCTCCGAAGGTTTTCTTAAAAATTTTCAGAATTTTCATCAGCTTTTCTTCTTCTTCCTTTGTTAACTTTGAGTAAATTATAACATGTAAAGTAGAGGAATCTCCTAAAAAGGCATATTTTAAATGTTCAGGAAGTAATTTCAACTCAAGTTCTGGAGGTTTTTCAATAGATGGACAAAATGATTTATCTTTGTCTATCGTGTCCAAAATTTCAAAACTTTCTTGAATATAACTTGAATCTTCCTTAAAAAGGTTTACACATTGATATAATTCCTCTTCTTGCTCGTGTTCCAAATCTTTTTCTTTGGATTTTTCTTCATAAGTAGTCTTGAAATGGCATTCGCTCATATATCTTATAACATCCAATCTATAGCATTCATCATCTTTACCTTTTGCAGGGTATTTCATTGATTTTAAAATGATAAAAGTAACAGTTTGATCATTGATGTGCATTGTTAATCCCCTTTCTGCACATCTATTATTGCTCTTCCTATGGCTAGGAAATGTCTCCCTAAAATGATAGGTATCTCATTATCTTCCTCAATATCTAGCACAATGAAATCAACAGAAAAGATAAATTAATCTACTTTCACTAGGACATCTTCTATAACTCCTTTAGGATATGTTATTGAACGATCTGCTAACTGCAGAGTTACAGATGTAGGGGTTATTTCTCCTAATGCCAACCTTTTAAATATTAATAATGGCATAAGATT
The DNA here is from genome assembly GCF_001263595.1 of Phalaenopsis equestris. Taxonomy (NCBI): domain Eukaryota; kingdom Viridiplantae; phylum Streptophyta; class Magnoliopsida; order Asparagales; family Orchidaceae; genus Phalaenopsis; species Phalaenopsis equestris. Next base: position 19,124 of record NW_018252505.1, read on the forward strand.
AATGCTTACAGATAAATCACATAAAACTTTCCCATAAAATCTATCTTCTATTGCACATGGAATTATAAAGCTACCAGGATCTTTAAGCTTTTTAGGAAGTTTCTTCTGAATTATAGCACTACACTCCTCACTAAGTGCAACAGTCTCATTATCATCAAACTTCCTTTTTCTATTAATAATATCCTTCATAAACTTTACATAGCT
>NW_018252505.1:19579-39491 GCF_001263595.1 Phalaenopsis equestris
CAACAAATGGAATATTGATTGTAAGCTTCTTAAATATTTCCAGAAATTTTGGAAATTGCTTATCCAACTTCTGTTATCAAAGTCTCTGAGGAAATGGAGGTGGTGGTTTTTCTAAATCAATTTTCAATGGAGAAATAGGTCTTTCAGAATATTTCAAAGCGCCCTCTTTTGATTCTTCAAATTCTTCTCTCTCTACTTCAATCTCTTTTTGAACCCTAACTTCCAACTCTCTTCCACTTCTAAGTTGTATGGCCTTAACTTACTCTTTACTCTGGTCTTTTGGATTTGATTCAGTATTACTAGGAAGTGTTCCTTGGGATCTATTACTTAATGAACTTGCGATTTACCCAAGTTGATTCTCAATATTTCTAATTGTAGCTCCTTGACTTTGTACCAGATTACCCATTTGTAACACTACTTCTTCTATAGACAACTTCTTATCCTTAAATTGTGTATTACTATTGATTCCTGGAGGATAAGTAGATCTATAATTATTATTCTTTGTTGTTCTAGTTTCCTAATGGGTTTACTTGATTGTTCCCCAATTGCTGATTATTACCACTCGAATTGTTATTCCAGTTAAAGTTGGGATGGTTCTTCCAACCTGGGTTATAATAATTGGAATATGGGTTATTCTGCTAATTATTTATGGCATTCAAAGTCTCTAATGATGTTTGAGAATCTACCATCTGGCCTAATGAATTCTCTTCAATCATGGAAATTGGTTGAGAAAAATTCATTTCAAATTGATCTAACTTATTTGAAATTGCAGCAACTTGATTTGTTAATATAGTAAATGCATCAGTTTCATGAAAATTGGATACTTTCTTTGGATTCACCCTCTTAGAAGGCCATTAAAATTTATTGGTAGCTATCTCTTCAATTAAATCATAAGCATCATGAAATGGTTTTGACATCAATGAACCACCAACAGCAGCAATGAAAATAATGATAATAGATCTAAGAGAACCAATTAATCCATTATAAAAGGTTTAAATTATCAACCAATTTGGTATAGCATGGTGTGGACACTTTCTTAAGAGTTCTTTAAATCATTCTCATGTTTCATAAATAGATTCCCCTTCAAACTGATTAAAAGATGTAATATCATTTCTAAGCTTCACAATTTTGTATGGTGGAAAATATTTAGCAAGAAATTTTTATGCTAAATCACCCCAAGCTCTATAGATCCAAGTGTTAACAAATTCAACCTCATCTTAGTTTTATCCCTCAGTGAAAAAGGAAATAACCTAAGTCTTATGTCATCATTTGAAACACCATCGCATTTAAATGTGGCACATAATTCTAGAAAATTGGTAAGATGTAAATTTGGATCTTCAGTTGGTGATCCCTCAAACTAGTTATTTGATACCATTTGGATAATAACAGGTTTAAGCTCAAATGAATTAGCCACTATAGTAGATTTTTGAATACTACAATGAAGTTCATCTACATTAGGGTCGGCATAATCTCTTAAAGGTCTAACCTCTTGATGAATTTCAGCATTTTGATTACTTGATTTTCTATTTTTGTAATTTTTTTTTGTTTTTTTAAGATTTTTAATTTTTTTGGTTTTTCTGGTTTTTCTAATTGTTCTTTCTAATTCAAAATCGTAGGGCACTAGTCCTTCAGAACCTGAACTACGCATACACTAACATAAAATAAAATAAAACACACAAAATAAGATATAATATTTAAAGTTTAAATAAGACTTTCTAATAATAAAAATTTACCTAGTTTCTTTCCTCGACAATGGTGCCAAAAACTTGATCCCAACTTAATGCTAATGCACAGTATAGCAAAAGTTCTGATGATATTTTTCACTTATATTTCCTTATTTTGTAACAAAATCAAAAACTTGTTCCTGAAGAAAAATAAGAATTTAACTTTTTAATTTATATATATTTATATTGGGATACTACACAAGTATATGTATCGTTATCAAGTAATATAGGACTTTTTGATTAAGACCTAAATATCGAACCCACTGGGAATATTATGCAATATGCACTTTTTAGAATTTTTTTCTATTTTTAAAAAGATAATTACTTAAACAAAAAAAGATTTTTGTAGGAATTTAAAATAGGAATTTAAAATTTTTTGCAGGAATTTAAAATTTAAATATTTTTGGTATTTTTGATATTTGAACGAAATAGTAACAACTTAAAAAGATAGCTAAAGTTTTTGTAGAAAAAAGTACTTAATATGAAAATATCTTTCTTCTTATCATGAATCAGTAATAAGTATAGGAGTTCTGTTGTGGAAGTATGCAAATTGTGTTGTGTCAAATAGGAGCAATAATATTCTTTACCCTTACCAGAGATGTTATAAAGAACATTGGCTTATTTAAATTTTGAATAGTTCTGAAGACTGGCTAAGCAAGGAAGATACTAGCTCTCACACTAGAGTTCCCTTGATTCCCTCCACCTGAGGGCTAACATTCAACTATCAGAACCTAAAACAATAAACCAAGTCGAGGGCTTTAACATGTCACTTTAAAGTCCTCTAACTCTACACCCATCAATGAATATTTCCCTACTTATTTGCACTCAATCATATGAACTGCATTCTCATTCATACAACCTCATATGATTCTTTTCAACTGTTAACTGAGATAATACCAGCCCAGTTCTTACATGTTCTCATAAAAAAATTTTAACATCTGGATTAGTCAAATCAAGAAGTAAATGAAGTGCATATATTTAAATCATCACACCTCCTTCCAACATTAAAGATCAATACTCTCCGCAACCTCCATCCAAAACTTAGTTACGTATCATTTTAAGAAGAAAGATAAAGAAAATTACTCAGAATTCATGAAGAAAATAAAACCACAATTTAGTTTAAAAGAAAAAATTATTGTTAAACCAACAACAAGTTTTGATTAAAACCAAAAGTAGTCTAAAATAAAAAGATAAAAACTTGTCTCAAGTCCTCCACCAAACTATTGAAGTTCCTTTGCATCTTTTCTCTTTTACAATCACTCAAAACAAAATAACAAAAAGGATAAATAAAAAGTGGTTCCTGAAAATCTCTCTGAACTAACTCCCCAGAGAAGAGCTTTCAAAACTTTCTAATATTTTCAAGACTCTTTTCTATGTCCTCTCTTCTTTCTTTTATAGTTTTCCAAGAGGTGCCTTGGGATCTCTTCAAAATGTGTCTTGATTCAATGTATTTGCCTAAGAGACGCATCCTTTCATGATAATTTTCATCCATGGTGGTTACAACCACCTATTAAGCCAATGGGTGCCTCAAAAACCTCTTCAAATTTTGTGAAAACTGATTTTACTCGTCTAGTAACTGCCACTGGTGCTTAAGCGTGGGGTCTTGGCACTTAGACGCGACCTTCTCTTTTTGACCAGCGCTTAAGCGCCGGATCTGGCGCTTAGGCGCCAAAACTCTTTTGCACAATTTTTCACTTTTTTTGCTCCAAATTTGATCCTTTTTCATTTCTTTAAGCATTTTTTTTCTTTTTACTTGTATCTGCAAGAAAAACACAAAAACACCTTCCATTAATACGTAATATCTCAAAAATAGGTATAAAAATGTTTCTAAAAATACTATATATTTTAGGTGTATCACTGATCCTCAAAGGAGAATAAATACTTTTATCAAAGAAGTAGTTAACAAAGAGATTTTAAAGTGGTTAGATGCTGGAATTATCTACTTTATTTCAGATAGCGCATGGGTTAGTACGATTCACTGTGTTCCTAAGAAATGAGGAGTGATTGTGACTATGAATGAACGTAATGAGTTAATACCAACAAGACAAGTCACAGGATGGAGAATATACATTGATTATAAATTATTTAATCTGAAGAAAGACCATTTTTCACTACCATTTCTAGATCAAATGCTGGATAGACTAGCTGGGCATAAATATTTTATTTTCTGGATAGATATATGGTTATCACCAAATACAAATAGCTCCTGGGGATCAAGAGAAAATAATTTTTACCAATCCTTATGGTGCATGTTCTTGTAGAAGAATGTCCTTTGGTTATCGTAATGCTCATGCTACCTTTAAAAGATGTATGATGGCTATTTTTTGTTATTTAATTGAAAAAGGAATTGAAGTTTTTATGGATGACTTTTTTAGTGTTTGAAACTTCATTTGAATCATGTTTAGAACATTTATCAAAAGTTCTTAAGCGCTGTTAAGAAACAAATTTAGTCCTTAACTAGGAAAATGTCAATTTATGGTAGCAAGAGGAATTATTTAAGGACATCAAATATTGGACATTAGATTTCAGAAAATGGTACGACAAAAATTTAAGTGATCGCTAATTTACCTTACCCAACAAGTGTGAAAGAAATTAGAGTTTTTTAGGACATGCTGGATTTTACATGTGATATATTAAAGATTTTTCAAAAATTACTAAGCCTCTATGTCATTTACATGAAAAAGATGTAGTTTTTAATTTTGATAAAGAGTGCCTAAAAGCTTTTGAATTATTAAAAGATAAATTATTCACTGCACCAATTATTGTTGCACCAAATAGGGAAAAACCTTTTGAATTGATGTGTGATGCAAGCGATTATGCAATTGCTGCTATTTTAGGACAAAAACATGATAATATTTTCAAAGTTACTATGCTAGTATAACTCTTAATGAAATTTAAATTAATTATTTCACAACTGAGAAAGAGTTATTAGCAGTAGTATATGACTTTGATAAATTTAAATTATATTTAATTAAAACTAAAATGTATTGTGCATACTGATCATTCATTTATTAAGTATTTAATGAAAAGGAATGATGCAAAACCAAGACTTATAAGATGGATTCTTCTTTTGTAATAATTTAACTTTGAGAAAGTAGATAGGAAGGGAGCTGAGAATCAAATAGTTGATCATCTGTCTAAGCTTGAATCAGAAAAACCACTTTATTTTGAAAAAGATATTAATGAGCATTTTCTATATAAAGAATTGTTCAATGTTAATGAGTGGTGTGTTCCATGGCATGTCGACATTGTGAACTTCATTATTAGTGATATTATATCCTATGAAATGGTATACCAACATAAGAGAAATTTTTTTTCTGGAGCTAAGACTTATTTTTGGGATGATCCATTTTTATATAAATAATGAAAGGATCTTATTATTCATGAAAGGATCTTATTATCAAAGATGTGTGCCTTTAGAAGAAACTTATGAAATTATTCAAAAATGCCATAATTCTGATTTTGGGGGACATTTTGGTGTTGATAAATCAACATATAAAATTTTACAATCTAGATTTTATCGGTCTATAATCTTTAGAGATGTTAACCCTTATATTAAAACTTGTGATCGATGCCAACAAGTATGCAATATTTATAAGAGAAATGAGATGCCCCTCATCTTAGTCTTAGAAGTTGAGATATTTTTTGCTTAAGGATTAGATATTATGGGACCATTTATACCATCTTTCAGAAATTTATATATATTGTTAGCAGTAAACTATGTATCCAAATAGATAGAAGTTGTTGCTTTACCTCGATGTGATGCTCAAATTATTGCAAAATTTTTAAGAACAAACATATTTTGTAGATTTGGGATGTCGAGAGTGATCATAACTGATGGGGAAAGTCATTATCAAAAATGCAATGATGGAGAAATTATTAACAAAATATCATATTAATCATCAAATTGTTACTGTTTGTCACCCTCAGGCAAGTGGTTTGGCTGAATTATCCAATCATGAAATTAAAAGAATATTGGAAAAATCTGTAAATCCAACAAAAATGGATTGTTCAGTCAAACTTGACTATGCTTTGTGAGCTTAAAGGACTGCATACAAAACTCCTATAGGAATGTCCCCATACAGGCTAATATTTGGGAAAGCTTGTCATTTACCAGTTAAACTTGATCATAAAGCATATTGGGCTATTAAAGAATTCAACTACAATTTACAGGATGCTGGTGAAAAATAGACTATTGTAATTAAATGAGCTTTAAGAGATAAAGAATGAATCTTATGAAAGTGTTAAGATTTATAAAAAAAGATGAAGATGTGACATGATCGGAGGATTCTTACTAAAACTTTTGAGCCATAGCAACAAGTTTTGCTATATAATGCAAGGTTAAGATTATTTCAAGGAATACTTAAGTCCAAGTGGAGGGGCCCATTTGTTGTGATGAAAGTTTATCCTTATGGAGCTGTGGATATCAAAGATCCTAAAATTGATAAAATAGTCAAAGTGAATGGTCACAAGCTGAAACCCTACTTTTTAAGGGATCAACATACATTGAATGATCTTATATTGTTGGTTCAATTAGAATAAGCACTTGTTATGTCAGGTTGACGACGTTAAACCAAGCGTTTTGTGGGAGGCAACCTATAGTTATTTGTGTGTTTGTTTCTAATGATATATTGTTGTGTTTAATTTAAAAAATCAAGGTAGTATTTTGAATTTATAATGATTTAGTAAAGATTCTAAGACCTTAAGAGATGGTTTAGACATGTTAGAACTAGTTTTTGGATGTTAAGCTGGCATATACTAAATTAAGCACTAGCGCTTAATCGCGACAGTTAAAAACATGTGCAAATTTTAGTTTCTAGAAGTTTTAACTGAGATTTGCTTAGCTTTATCATGGGATAGCATTTTTAAGACGTGTCTAGACGTTTTAGGCATGATCTAAAGCCTATAAATAGAAGGGTATGAAGAGAAGTTTCACCACACTTCCATTTTAACCATAAATTCTCAGTGAAAAGAGAGATTTTGAAAGATTTCATCTTGGGAGAGTGATTTGAAGAAAAAGGATGAAGCAATGAGGAAGAAATTCATTAGTCATTGTGTGCAAGAGTTATGTAATGGTTTCCTAGCCTTTAGTATTGAAAGAATAGCAGATAAAATCACTAAAATTGAGGCTAACATGACTTCAATTGAAGCAAAAGTGATGGAAGTTAATCAACATCTGGATCATATAGGATGGTAACTTAAGATGCACTTTAGCCACACTACTTTTATAGAAGAAGCTGACAAGGCTATGTATTTGAAAACAAATGGATTGAAGAAGATTTAATCAGAGTTATTAACCACCATCCGTTCTATTAGATTTACATTCCAAATGTTGAAGGAGAGACTAATGGCCAATATTTGTTCCATCGGATGGAGAGTCGAATTAAGTTCTTTGTTTAGTTTTTGTGTGTTTAGTGCTTGTTTGTTAAAGTTAAGTTTGTTTAGTGTGTTTTTAATGTTATGGTTATTTAGTGTTTGCATCCAAGACTCTTTGGATTAAGAATCTCTGTGTTGAAGATGTTTGTAATTGTTTGTGAATTAATATAAGTGTTTATTTGTGTGAAATTTCATGTTATTTTGTGTTGAATTGAATTTGTTAAGATTGGTGAATCTTGAGAAAGAGGAGAGTTAAAAGGGAAGAATATAGTTATTAAAGATTTATGAGACCATGTAGGGTTGGTTGACTTAGGCTAGAAGTACTTAGGCTGAAAAAATCAAAATTTGTGCACTGGCTCCTAAGCGCCAAACCATTCGCGCTTAAGCACTGCCTTAACCAAGATATGTGTGCCTAAGCACCAAACCATTCGCGCTTAAGCACCGGTTCACTAAAACCAATTCATAAATTGTTAAAATTGACTATTGGGCCCAAAAAAGACCTGTTTTTCCCTCGACTTCATCCCCTTCCTTTAGATTTCACGATTTAGAGATTAGGGTGTCACCTAATTTAAAGATTTCATTGTGGTTTGAAGCAAAATTTGTTATCTTTGATCTTCTTGAGGTAAGAAGTTCACCTCTATGCAAAAGTTTTTTTATTTTCACCATATAGTTTGAGCACATTATGGATCTACCTAGAAAATCACTATTCATGGTAGAAATTTAAGAAAAACTTATGGAAAATGCATAGATTTGGTAGTTTAAGCTTTTAGGAGTTAAGTTTAATGATTTAGAGATGAATTTGGAATTTGTTGTGAATTTTATATGATTTTTAGAAATGGCCCCAAGGATGAAGAGGTGCAAGGAAAAAGATTAATTTGATTCAAACAAATTTGTTAGTGAGAGAGCTCAGGATCAATACAGTGATGCACTGTAATCAAGAAAATTGATCCCTGAGCATTATTTTAAGAGTCCGGAAGGAGCTGTTGAGGATTTGATTGTTCACTGCCAGTGGGAGTGGTTTTGTTGTTTTTCTATTATGGTCGTTATTTCTATTGTTCTGGAGTTCTATCCAAATCTCACTGAGGTTGAAGAAGGAGTCATGGTTAGAGGAAAGATAGTGCCTTTCTCATCTGAGGTAAGAAATCAGTTTTATCAATTGCCCCTAGTACGTTATGCTTTTATTCAAACTATAGACCTAACGAGGAGGAGTTAGATGAGATTACTTCATCGTTGACTGGTGGAAGGGGATTATGAAAGATTACTAATGAAAGAAGAGTCAACTTCCCCACTTTGAAGTTGGATGACACAATGAAAGCATGGCACTACTTTATTTCTGCTCGTCTACTGCCTACAAATCATCTTAGTGAAGTGACCCAAGATTGAGCAACCTTGAACTATTGTATCCAGTGGTTTAAGCCTATTGACAATGGAGCTTTGATTATGATGTTATTACCAATTTTGTCATTGATGCTACTATTGCAAGTTTAGGATTCACATCCTTAATCTTTTCATTATGCGAGCATGTTGGAGTTAGATTTGATATCTTTAAGGAGATACTGCAACCACTCAAGCCCATTACTAGTGTCAATGTCAAAGTATTATTCACATCATTCAATTTTTGTCTTGAGAGGTGGATTTTCTAGCAGTTCAGGTGCTTCTACATCTCGAGCTTCTACTTCACGTACTTTTACATCACAGGGTCAGACTTCTAGATCTGATTCTCAGTCATAATTATTGCAGAGGATATTGGACAATGTTAGCTATACCACTGATAAGGTATTAAATTTAGAAAATTTTGCAAAACATATAGATGAACATATGAGAAGACATAATGATTATGAGGAAAAATTCCACTCATGTATGGAAAACCTCATGAGAGGTGATCAGAGTGTAATTTTCCCTCAATATCCAAAATATCCATCATATAAGCCTGCAGCTGTTTGGCATAGTGATGAAAGTGAAGCTGAGGAGGAAGAGGATGATTAGATCGATTCTATAGTTTAATTTAATTTTTTATGTATTTTTGTGAACTTTTTGTGGTACGGTTATACTGTACTTATTATTTTGTTTATTTGTTTGAGATTGTTAGTTTAGTTTGTGTTTTGTTTTGTTATACACTGTTGTGATGTATTTATATTTTTGTGTGAATTTATGTTTTACTTTTGTTGTAGTAATTGTTTTAGCTTTGTTGTTTAGTGTTTTTAGTGAGTTTATGTTGAACTTAATACTGAATCTCAGAGAGTTTTAGAATATTGCTAATTTTCACTTAAAAACTTCATGTTTAAAATTTTCAAATTACTATCAGATATTTTCTTTATGTTGCAATTGTGAATATTTGTAATGTGTTTGTTTGTTTTTATGTTATCCTCCACTGCATAGAAGTCTAATGGATCTCTATATGCTAAGTAAATTAAAATTTGATCAATTTAATTTTTCCTCATGTTTTTAATTTTTATACTTGTATATTTTGGATGTAAAAATTCATGTAAGCATGTTATTTTCAGTTTTTATTTATGCCTACATATATATATATATATATATATGATTGGGGGGGGGGAGAGGGGGGGATAAAAAATTTTTCTAAAAGCTTGAAATTTATTTGTTCTCAAATGTACTTCAAATAAATTTAGTTTTAATTTGAAGAAAAATAATCATGTATATGAAGTTATCTTAGATAACTGAAATCTTGATTATAGAAATGAGTAAGATAATTTAGTTAAAACTAATTGTAATAAAGAAAAGCTTAAAGTTAAAAATTTTTAGTGTGGAAATGATAAATATTGTGTAACTATCTTTAGTAGGAGAAATTGTATTTTTGAAAAATGTAGAAGAATTAGATTTTTATTTTCATTTTTATTTTCAAAACTTAAATTTAAATTTATTTTATTGAAAGTAATTTTCAAAACTATTATTATGTTTTTAAGTAAAGGAAATATATCAACTCTTTGCTTTCGGAAAGGAATAGTGGAATTCAAATTTTTTAAGGGTCTATCTAGATATAGTAATCCTTGCCCAAAAATTAAAAAAATGAAAAAATGAAAAGAAAAAAAATAAAAAGAAAACAAAAAGAAAATTAAAGTTTAAAAAGGGAGGAGAAGCTTGAGGGTTAGTGCCTAATTAAAAATTGGTTCCTAAAAATTGGTTCCACATCTGATTTCCACATCTGATCTTTTTAAAGTATAAGACTTGAGAAACTCTTAAGCTTAAAGATATAATATAGTAAGTAAAACTATGCTTGATAGAAACTTTTAAGTAGAGAAGATAGAAGGCCTAAACTCTATATTTGGAAAATTTACAATATTTCTGAATTAGATAGAAACTCATATTTTCAGACGTCTTTATATTAAAAATTTATTAACTCTAAGCTGGTCTCATTTACTGATATTTTTTCTAAATTGGACTACTATATTTATACATCAAAACTTGAGATATCCTAAATAAAATCATATAAATAATCTACTTATTTAGTTTTTAAGAGATTGGAGTGTCACTTGAGAACAAGTAACATTTAAGTTTGGGGGATTTTGGTACACCTAAAATATATAGTCTTTAATGAAAGATATTTGTGTGTTTTTCTTTCAAGTACAATCAAATGGATGACAAGTGGTAAGAGGAGTGAAAAATGATCAAATTTGGAACAAAAATGAACTGTGGCGCCTAAGTACTAGGCTGTGGCACCTAAGTACTAGGTACCCGCCAGTTAAATAGAGAGAGCTGCACCTAAACACTAGGTACCCCTCGCTCAAGCACTAGAAGTTGTTATTTGATGATTCATTTAATTTTGACAATTTTTTGAAGAGTTGTTTGAAGTAACCCTTGGTAAAAACATGGGAAATAGTTAATGAACACAAAAATTCATTCAATTGGCTATTGAAAGGAGGCAACTTTTAGAAAATTCATTGAATGGGGACACATTTTGAAGTGATACCAAGGCACCTTTTGAATTTTTATAAAAGCGGACTTGGATCATCCATGGAAGAGGCCAATCATCATCGTCCATATAGACCAACCATTGCCAACCACCACATACACCGTCACCGCCGCCGACTACCTTTTCTTTTTATTTTGAGTGTAATTTGTATTGTGAGTGAAATAAGATATTCAGAGGAACTTCAAGACATTTGGTGGAGAGCAATTTGAGATAAGTTTTTATCTCTGTGACTACATTTGGTTTTAATTTAGACTTTTTGTTTAAATGCATGATTTCTACTTTCAAACTCAACTGTGGTTGTGTTTTCTCCATGAATTCTGAGTAGGTTTCTTTATCTTTTTTCTTAAAGTGATAAGTATCTTAAAGTGATAAGTAATTAAAGTGATAAGTAATTAAGTATTGAAGGCAAGTTGTGTGAAGAATTAAACTTTAATGTTGGAAGAAGTTGTGATGATTTTAAATCTTTTTCTTCATTTACTTCTTGATTTGGCTAATTAAGATGTTAATACCTGTTGTGAGAACATGTAAGATCCAAGATGGTGTTGTCTCAGTCAACAAGTGGTAAGAATCACATTTGATTTCATGGATGAGAATGTAGTTCATGGGGCTGAGTGCAAATAAATAGGGAAATAAACTTTTAAGGGTGTAGAATTAGATGACTTTACAGTGACAGGCTAAAGCCCCTAATTTAATTTATAGTTTTAGGTTTTGATACAAGATGTTAGCCCTCAGGTGGAGGGAGAAGAGTGAACTCCAGAGTGAGAGCAGAGTGAGAGCTAGTATCTTCCAGTATCTTCCTTACCTAACCCGTCTTCAGACTATTCAAACTATAGATTAGCCAATGTTCTTTATAGCATCTCTAGTAAGGGTAAATAATATTATTGCTCCTATTTAGCATAACATAATTAGAATACTTCCACAACATAATTCTTATAATTGTTATTGATTCATGATAAGGAAAAATATATTTTATTTATATTGCCTTCATCTTGTAAATATTCAGTTAAGTTAGTTAGTTGCTTACTTTATTTTCTACTACCAAAAATTACAAAAAGAATTGAAATTTCATTCCTATGTTAGTATCTAGAGTTTAAGTAAGAATATTTTGCTAAGTAAAATTTTGATTATCTAATTTCTCCTATTTTATGAAGTGCATAATATATTTTCCCTGTGGGTTCGATATTCTGGGCTTAATCAAAAAGTCTTATATTACTTGATAACGATATATATACTTGCATAGTATCTCATATTAAATATTGTAATTGTATTCTTACTTGCTTTGAAATTAATGATTTACCTTTTTTGCTTAGGATCAAGTTTTTGGCTTTAATGTAAGTTAAGAATTATAAATAGAGAAATTAAGCATATAATTGCATACATCGCATTGGCATCTATAAAGAGAATTGAGATCAACTAATCAAACTTTAAATTAGCCAATGTTCTTTATAGTATCTCTAATACGGGTAAAGAATACTATTGTTCCTATTTGACACAACACAATTTGAATACTTCTACAATAGAATTCCTATACTTATTATTGATTCATGATAAGGAAAAAGTTATTTTTTTATATTATCTTCATCTAACAAATATCTTGTAAATTAATTAGTTGTATATTTTACTTTCAATTATAAAAATTACAAAAAGAATCAAATTTTCATTACTATTATATCATCTATAGCTTTAGTAAGAATATTTTGCTAAGTAGAATTTGTTATCTAATTTCTTCTAATTTTTGTTGCATATTGTAGTTTTCCCTGTGCGTTCGATATTTATGGCTTAATCAAAAAGTCCTATAATACTTGATAATGATTCATATACTTACATAGTATCCCATATTTAATCATAATAATTGTATTCTTATTTGTTTCAAAGTCAAGGGTTTGCGTAGTTGCTGCTGGTGAACAAGTTTTAGGTGTTGTTGCAAAGTAAGAATTATAGTAAGGAAAAAGTAAGAATATAATCACATAGATCGCATCAACATATAAAGGTCGGGATCACTAGGCTTTTAGGATAGTCAATAAGAAAGTCTTATGGCTAGATCCTAAGTCCTAAGAGGAATATTAGACCTCACCAAAAATGAGGTCAGCACAGTCATACTCTATGTTTTTGGTGAGGTCAATAGAGTCATACTCTATGTTCAGACTCTCGATAAATAACATATTGACATCATTGTGATTTGCATGTCTAGAGTTTTTTAGTACTACATTCTGACTTAGAATTTTTTTTAATTAAATTTAATATTGCTATAAGAATGGTTGCACTTCATCATAATTCAATAGAACATATAATGTAGCTGCTTGAAGCTCTTTATCGTTGAGGTAGCGCGTACCATGTCTACCTAATGGTCCACCTAATATCTAAAATATGGATAATTCTACTTCCAAAGGAACCTCAATAACAGTATCATGTGTATGTTTTTTCTTGATTGAAGTAATAAGAAAAGAAATTAAATGTCTCTTATAATAGGTATTTCTCACATATCAATCCTTCCGGACGTACTTTATTCTTAATTTTTTTTTTATTTATTCATAAATATGCATGGCTGAGTCATTTTAGATAATATAAGATAGTAGTTCAATCTAAAATTAAAGTCATACCTCTCAAAGGGATACATCCACTTGTATTGCACTGAAATCCCCAATATAGCTTCTTAACATAGATGTATGAGCAGATGTTTCACTGAGTCAAAAAAATAGGGAGAAAATATTTGTTTGAGCTTGCATAGCAATAATAAAATACCCACATCGAGACTTCTTAGAGAAGTGTCGATACACAACTCTCTGAAGAATGAAGTGATTTTGATCAATGGATCAAGTATTGGCTTTGGGAAGGCATTAAATGCAATAGGTAATAAGTACTTCATCAAAATATGGCAATCATGACTCTTCATACCAAATACTTTTTCATGTCCCCAAATCAAGAAATCGTGGCTTAAGTTAAAAGCACAACCACATGGAAACTTCAGCAAATGCAACACTCAAAGATTATTTTTTGTTGATCCAATGTGAGACAATATGTAGCTTTGGGCTTTATTATTTTAATAGCATTTATCTCTTGTAGTTCTAGCCCCCTCCTCTTGTAATACTCCTTCAAATTCAATCTTGCTTTAACGTTGTCTTTTGTTTTTTCTTTGATGTCCAGAATAGTGTTAAATATATTATCAAAAAAATTCATCTCAATATGCGTAACATTCAGATTATGCCAAATCAGATTTATCCTCCTGTAGAAGATCTCAAAAAATACTCTGTTTCATCCAGTTATTTATAATGTCAAAATCTAGAAGACAGCTCGAGGCTAGTTATGATCTTTCAATAATCTTTGGTACTTTCATTGATCATTTGCAATATATTGATTCCACATATCCTTGGGGTTGGACTTGATCTTTTAGCTCCATTTCTAAGAAATACATCGTTATTCCTATGGAACGGTTGATCACATGCTAAGAACCTCTATGGCAATCGAACTAAGGATTTTTCTTCCATGCTTCAAAGTGAATGCTTTGGACATGTCCATGCAGTAGGGACAAGCCAATTTATCAGCTGTGATCCAACCAGATAGCATCCCATAAGCCAAAAAATCACTGATCATTGACATAAGAGTAGCTCTAAGGTGAAAGTTTTTTTTTGTTACAATATCATAAATCAACACATCGGTTTACCACAATACATGTAGCACATCTATAAGACAATGTAAGCACACATTAATTTTATCCTTTGGGCTATGTGGACCTGGCATGATCAACACTAAAAATAAAAATAGCATAGTCATTCACATATTAAGGGGTAGTTTCTATGGTTTGATTATAATTAACCATCATGAATAAGATGTTGCAGCATGATTATAAGGTGTGACCCTATCGGCATATAAGTCAAGCCTAATGTTGCATGATTCTTTCGCAAAATCAGGAAAACTATGTTCAAAGTATTTTCAAGCCTCAATATTTGAAAGATGATTCATTGTATTAGCACCAACAGATCGTGGGATTTTGTCTTGTCATGTGAGGAGTTGTGCACAAAGAAACAAACAACCTCTAAAGCCTTAAAATTAGAGGAAAAGTAAAGAAGACATTCAGAAGAAATATTTTACTAATTTTTACTCTTTCTCTCTATTGGTTTGAACCTATCAACACTGCAAAATTTGCATTTCATCTTCTGCGCACCTTACTTGAAATATAAAATAATTTCATTGACACAGCAATTTATGTTTTCAGATAGTAGCCGTAACTTCAACACTAATTTTTTAGTTCTCTACAAATCTTCTAGAACTAAATTATTTTCAGGGTTTGTCTCCATTAATAGTGTTGTTACCTAATTATTGTGTTCCATTGGCATGTTTAAATTGGATTTGATACCAACATTCGCAGTGCAACCGATAACTCTATATGTGAAGTGTATCCTTCCCACAGTGATTGTTTTGCAGCATTTAGTAATTCTTAAAAGTGTTTTGTATCCTTCTCACTTTTCGGTTCTTAATCAACATCAAGCACACTTCCCACATAATGAGCCTGCTGGCATCAACAATCTTTTCCTCTTAAATGCCAGAATCATGAACCGTTGGAGGGGCATAACTTGATGAGACTCTAGCATGAACATATTGAACATCTGGTTCAAATTCAATATATGCAGTCCAATACCAATAATCGGGTCTAAATCCCCAATAGTATATATCCAACTTCACTTCGTCAGGCATCAATTATGCTTGAATATTCTGCTTCGCACTGGTGCATTGAAACTTTCCTTTCGAAATGTAAATAGGGAGTTGCAATGCTACCTGCACGAGCTCCTCAACACTAGCCAAAAACACGTCAGTAAGTTTTTTTCTTCATGGATATAATCTATTATATACATATATATATATATATATCCATTATCTCATATTTTGCATATCAATCTGCATCATAGATGTAACTCTATAGATTAGTACAACATCATTGCATCCAACTTAAATCCGTTGTCAAGCATCCCCTGCATTACTATCACCTAAACTTTACATTCTACTAAACAAAAAAAAAAAAACAATGCACGATGCCTAAGTAATCCATAGCTAACTCAAACTTATTTAGGACATTTACATACATATGAAAAAATTCCTATGTATTTACATTTCTCACACCTACACTTACACATAACACTCAAATTCTTACTAATTTTTGGGGCAGTTACAGATATAGCACACCAAAACTTCTATATTTACACACATAACACTAAAGTCTTTAATATCACATCGAAAATAACACTAACACCACATAAACACAAAGCCTAAGCAAAACATGGCTAACACAATTTTTTTTTCTTGGGGCATTTACATACATATCACAAAATTCTTCTATATTTACATATCTCACTCATAAACATTCATAGTTAGATGGATAGCACTCAAGTCATCAAATTAAAATTTTTTTGGGGGTTAACATACGTAGCACAAAATTATTTTATATTTGCATTTCTCATGCTAACTTTTATATTATGATGCATAACACTAAAATATAAAAAAATAAAAATTTTTTGGGGCATTTACATAGCACAAAATTTTTATGTATTTACATATCTCACACCTATCCATAGCACAAAATTCTTATGTATTTACGCATCTAACACCTTAAGTTCTATATTTATATAAATAACATTCAATATTCTAAATAAAAAAAAAATTAGGGCATTTACATACAAAGCACAAAATTCTTATTTATTTCCATATCTCACTCATAAACATTTATATTTAGATACATAACACTCAAATATTCAAAATTAACTTTTTTAGGGGCATTTACATACACAACACAAAATTATTATGTATTTAATTATCTCACACTTATACATAGCACAAAATTCTTATGTATTTACAAATCTCACACCTAAGTTTTTTTAATTAGGCACATAGCATTCAAATCAATCAAAATTGTTTTGGGGGATTTTCATACATAGCACAAATTTCTTATATATACATATCTCACACCAAAGCTTTTACATTTAAGCACATCACACTTAAATCTTATGTAAGACCATCAAGTCTGTATGCATTGCATAGTTAACAAAGAAATCCGGATTCCAAATCTAATGCCTATGCAAATCTATGAAAAAAATAAGAAAACTTATGTAAAACTTATGCTTGGTGGCATAGGTGAAGTTTTCTCACCTTAGACGAATTGAAGATTAAGCGGTGAAAAAGATTCGGAGACACCGAAAAATGGGCTGAGATGCGGAGGAGTGGTGGTGGGGAGAGGACCTTGCAAAGCGGAAGAAAGGAGTGAATGTTTCAATCGCAGGTGGTAAGAAATGTATTACGCATTAATATAGGAATTAATGCCCGCTGATTATGATGCTAATAAGTGAAATTAGTGTGCCTTTATGGCGATGCTAATGCTTCTACTAGCGTCACTGGATAGACACTTCTCATTGTTCCCCCATGTTAGATCTCAAATGCGATGTATGAGATTATATGCTTAATTTACTTAATAATAATTCTTACTTTGTGATCCTGACTGTTTATATGCAACAATATAACAATATATTTTATTATATTTTTCACTTGTTTTTTCTTATTTTGCAACAGTAGCAAAAACTTAATCTTGGAGAAAATAAAAATTTAACTTTTTAACTTAATATATATTGGGATACTACGCAAATATACGTATCGTTATCAAGTAATATAGGACTTTCTAATTAAGCCCCAAATATCGAACTCACAGGGAGAATTCACAATATGCACTTTTAAATAACAAACTTTATATTTCAAAAAAATAATTACTTAAACTATATATGTTTTTACAGTAATTAAAATTAAATTCTTTTTGGCAGTTTTGATAGTTTGACAAAACAGAAACGACTGCTAAATATAACTTGAGTTTATGTAAAAGAGAAACACTGAATATGAAATATCTCTCCTTATCATGAATCAATAATAAGTCTAGGAATTCTGTTGTGGAAGTATTCAAATTGTATTGTGTCAAATAGGAGCAATATTATTCTTTATCCTTATTAGAGATGTTATAAAGAACATTTGTTAATTTAAAGTTTGAATAGTTCTAAAGACCGGTTAGGCAGGGAAGATATCAGCTCTCACTTTAGAGTTCCCTCGATTCCCTCCACATGGGATTATTTCGTATCACGTATCAGAATCTATCAGAATCTAAAACAATAAACCAAGTTGGGGGCTTTAGTCTGTCACTCTAAAGTTCTCTAACAGATTATTTCCCTATTTATTTGCACTAAATCATATGAATTATATTCTCAATCATACAACCTCATGTGATTCTTTTCAATTGTTGGCTGAGAATACCAGCTCGGTTCTTACATGTTCTCATAACAAATTTTTACATCTAGATGAGTCAGATCAAGAAGTAAATGAAGTACATGGAATTAAATCATCACAACTTCTTCCAACATTAAAGATTAATACTCTCCACAACTTCCATCGAACAATTTAACTACTTATCATTTTAAGGAGAAAGATAAAGAAAACTACTCAGAATCCATGGAGAAATCAAAACCACACTTTAAAAGTAGAAATTATTGTCAAACCAACAAGAATTCTCGATTAAAACCAAAAGTACTTTAAAAACAAAGATAAAAACTTACTCAAATTCTCCACCAAACTCTTGAAGTTCCTTTGAATCTCTTCTCTCTTACAACACTCTTAACTCTCACTATAAAAATAAAAACCAAAAGGATAAAGTAAATTTGTGGTTCTTGAAAAATTTCTCCAAAAGTTCCTCCACAAACTATTCCAAGAACTTCTCACCAAGAACTTCTCAAAACTCCCCTGTCGACAATATTTTGTGTTGGAGGGAGTTGCCAATAAGAAGTTGTCGGTCACCGAAATCGAAATCCCGTTTGTGGCTCTATCAAGAGGAGAGGAGCC
Source organism: Phalaenopsis equestris (assembly GCF_001263595.1). Lineage (NCBI taxonomy): Eukaryota > Viridiplantae > Streptophyta > Magnoliopsida > Asparagales > Orchidaceae > Phalaenopsis > Phalaenopsis equestris. Next base: position 38,474 of record NW_018252505.1, read on the forward strand.
GTAGCGCGAGCCGCTGTTAGGGTTGTCGAGTCGTGCGAAGGAGGGGAACCGTAGGAGATGAGTCGAAGGAGATGAGATCTGATGTGTCTAAGGGTCTGTTTGGCGCAGCTGTGGATTATTTCTGTACCTCAAATTATGTATCTATCCGAAGGATACACACAAAACTTGAGGATGAGGCTCGATCAAATAAACTAAGGAATATATGACATATTTTTGATCTGCAAAACCTTTGTATTTGCCGACAAGTTCCCCTATTTAATATAAAGAATTAAATAGGGTTTATATTAAGTTGGGTTCGGACATGCTTCCTATAAGAGCAAGCCCCTATAGTTAATGACCAAAGCCACCTAAGAAGACTCTCGATAAAAGTCAAGAAAGATTATCTTCAAGGAATTTCAAGAGGTAGAACTTTTCAATGAGATTAGACATAGAGTTGTGAAAGGGGATTGGTTCAAATTTGGAACATTTTATTGTAGAGTCCAAAGGAGGAAGAACTAGAGGATGTCATGGATCCAGAGGAGAACCCCGGTGACTTCCCAAGTTATCTTAATGTTTGGCTTCAGTTTTGAGAAGAAATGTTTAAGTGTTTCATCCTGCCAATTTTTATTAGTTAGGGCTTACATTCGTGTGAAACTATCACACAAATAGCCTGAAAGATGTGAGGGTTTAGGTTGTGACGGACGATAACCTTGGATTTCTAAGACGAGTTTGGGCTTATCATGTATAGCAGGGTTGTACAAAGGCCTAAAGATAAGGTGAGAATTTACGTTGCATAAGCAAGCAACCTCGAAGACCTATGACTTTATTGTTTATATCTAAGGAATGAAGATTGGTTTCACTGAGGAAGACAGGTTTTGCTGTTGAAGATGGTCGTGTTGCCCACCACGCTAGCTCCAAGCTCCTTGTCGCAACGAGTTTGATTTTTCTAGTGTGTCAAGTTATGATGTCAAATCAGGTGGCCCTATGGTTGTAGTTCTTTAAATATTATGGGGCATATTAAAGTTGATTAGAGCAACAC
>NW_018252505.1:39735-39971 GCF_001263595.1 Phalaenopsis equestris
TAATTTGGTTTTAGTTTTGGTTTTGGTTTTGGTTTTGTGGCTATCCTGATAGTTTTAGTTTTCATGCAGGGTGGCATTGTTATTTAGCATGCAAATTTATAAGCATAAAAGTACAGTATGAAAGTACAAGAAAGACAATGCTGAAAACTGTAAAAGCGTACCTGGCGAGTCTTCTCGTTCCACCACCTGAAACTCAAAAGGCATGTTAAGGCAGTTTATATGAAGCAGGGAAGTAA
>NW_018252505.1:46547-59124 GCF_001263595.1 Phalaenopsis equestris
ATAATACAAACTAAAACTCAAAATAAAAAGAAAAGGTGGTCGTCAGCGGTGGCGATGATTTATGGTGGTTACTCTGAATGGATGCATGATGATTGGCCCGTCTCCCTTGATGATCCAAGTCCTCTTTAATAAAAATACAAGAGGAGTTTTGGTGTCTCTTCAAAATGTGTCTTCATTCAATGAATCTTCTAGAAATTGCCTCCTTTCAAAATCTAATTGAATGAATTTTTGTGTCCATAAACTATTTCCCACGTTTTTACCAAAGGTTGCTTCAAACACCTCTTCAAAAATTTGACCAAATTCAATGAATTATCAAATAACTACTTCTGGCGCTTAAGCGCAGGGTACCTGGTGCTTAGGTGTGGCTCTCTCTGTATAACTGGCGCGTAGGCGCCGATTCTCGGCGCTTAGGTGCTTCAGTTCATTTTTGCACCTTCTTCATTTTTATTCCAAATTTGATCTTTTTTCACTCCTTTTACCATTTTTCATTCATTTGATTGTACCTAAAAGAAAATTACATAAATATCATTCATTAAAGCGCAAGGTATAAAAATGTGTACATAAAGACTATATATTTTAGGTGTATCACTCATCTACGTGAACTCATTTATGTTTGAGACCACGCGTGATGCTAGACAGATGTTATTTTAGCATCTAAATTATATTTGACGCTAATTCATATTTTTTTTATAGTGTGAGATCAAAGGACATGGAGGGGATTTTTTAAAAGGGTAAGGGAGAGTCATTTTGGTAAATTTGTCCGGATAGTTATGGTAATTATGGAAAAATGCAAGTATATGTCATTTTAAAGAGGAGAAGACAAAGACTTTAATGGTTAAACCCTATTCAAACTAAGGTCCCTAACTCAAGTTATGGGCATTTGAAGTGGCTAGGTGGTTGGGAGTTGGTTATGCTCCAAAATTGGACTTTACATTGGGTAGAGAAAAATACAAAAAAATTCAATGATGTAAGTGGTTTTGGTCAAATCAAGCTCCATGTAAAGTATTATCAATCAAATTGGGCTTAATCTCTCGAAAGGGAGAAAATAATGAATTTTGACTAGAGTTTTTATTTGATTTTACTTGACGAAATTGTGTATTTGTAATTTAAAACAACTTTAATTGCAACCTAAACTTAATTTGAAGTTGTTTTGAGGTAATTATAGCCAAATTACGCTTTAATTATTGAAATTATTATTTTTCTCTTTCTTGATTATCGTATACTCAACAGGCCTCCAAACGAAGTCAAATTTTGGCACGAATGAACTCGTTTGAAAGCTTTCAACGATATGGACGTAATGATAAATTATGTTTTTTAAAATAATGATTTATTGAAACTTTTTTATGTATGACCATTTTTTATGCATAGAAACCTTAGTGCGTATTTTACATAAAAACAGTATTTGATGACCACCAACTGGTTTGAATGCTCCTCATATGTGATTATGAAGATCATGTAACTTACAAAATGTAATTTGGATCACGAGATTGACCCGAGAAGAAACTAACAATTTTAGATCTTGTAACGATAATATTCATGCACAAAAAATTTGAATTAATAAGTTTTACATAAAAGTTATTTCAAATGATCGTCGAACATGTTTGCATGGTATTTATATGTGATAATAACTCTCATGTAACATTCAAAATGAATACTTGAGTTCTACAATGATCCCTGGAGAAAAAAAATGATAATATCAAGGTTTTAGTGATTAAGGTTTTTTTTTTTGTTATCATTGGGTTTGGTTAAAATTGATCGTATTTGAAGATCATTTTTGCCTAACTTTGATTTGTATTAAGTTAAAACTAATTTTTATTAAATTAGGGTTTGCCCAAGACTATGCACAACTGAAATCAAGTTAAATTTAAGCCAAGTAAATAGAGTTGAATAAAAATGAAATCAATAAGAGCCACTTGCTCATCAACTTTTCAATTTCCATGAGATCCAAGTCCAAACCAAGACTGAATGGTCTCTATTTTTCCTATTCTGCATGTGATACCAACCCTTATTGAAGCCTAATTATTTTTTCTAGCTCCATGTTACTCACTTAAGCTAGCCCCTTGTGAAGACTTAGGTGATTTTTCTTCCACACGATCAAAAGTTTCCATTTTTGCTCGTCTCCTTCAATTTATAGAGACCTAACTGAAGACATGGCTTCTTGTTCAAACCGGCAAGCCCCTGTCAATCCAACCTAAGCCAAAATCAGAAACCAAAATTTTGTTTGCCTTATCATTTTGTCACCTCGCTAATCATTGTCATTATTGTCGCCGCTTCACTCGAAAATGTATAAAATGAGCTCGGAAGGGTGATTTTAAAATTTTCTATGCAAGGAATCTTGAGTGCTTGTATAAGGGAATTGGGTGCCACTCAAGAAAATTGCAACTTGCCCAAAAAAATCCTTATAAAAAAATTAAGGGATATAAGTAATGACTGAACCAAGTTTCCCATGAATATCATGTAACTTACAAAATGTAATTTAGAAGCTTGAGTATATGTTTAGGGAATTAAGTACCTTCAAAAAAAGTAAACTGCCTATTTGAAGAAATTTGTGCTTGTGATTTTACTGTTTGTAGGTACACTAAGCATCTTATAGACCATAAGTTAAATACTTTGCTTTGGTCCCCAACCGCAGTGTCTCACGACATTGACCAGTGCTTCTTATAGACAACTAAGAAGGTTGGCATCTTCTCAGCACACCCAAACAAAGGTGAAGGTCGGGAGGCTGCCAAGCAATTTTTTAAAATTTTGACTTGTAAATGACTTGAAATTTTTCCAACTTATAATATAAATGAGGATTGCCGAAAATTTAAAATAATTTGAAATTTGAGCTTTAAAATTTAGGATCTTATGGCCTTAAAATATTTTAAATTTTGGACTTTTAACATTTAGGCTCTTTGGGATTAAAATTATTTTAAATATTTGCTTTTGAAATTTAGGCCCAGAGGCTTCAAAATTATCTTAATTTTTAGCTTTTAAAATTTAGGCTCCTAAGGTTTAAAAAATAATTGGAATTTCGGGCTTTCAAATTTAAGCTCTTAGGTTATAAAAAATAACTTCAACATAAAGCTTATGAAATTTGAAAATTCACCACCAGCTTTGTTATATGTGTGCTAGCTAACAGAAGGCGACTTTAAAAGCCCAAAATAAAATTTGTTTGTGATCTAAGAACATAAAAAATTATTTAATAGTAGATCCATGTAAATGCATCAAACATCATGCAAAAGCGCCTCGGATGACATAAAACATTATGATTATATATGTGTGCTAAAGTTCATATAAAATGAGTTGCTTGAATGTAATGAGATGAGTGCACAATCTCGCAATCTCAAAATTGAAAAAAAAAAATAGCGTGTGCTCCACCAAATTAAACAAATATTTAAATACAATCTCAAAATTGAAAAAAACAGCGTGTGCTCCACCAAATTAAACAAATATTTAAATTTCAAGAGTCTGACAAAGTTTTGCGGGTTTGAATAATGTTATTACTTTGACTAATCTCATTTTATTTTTAAGTCACTCATTTGGACCACCTCATCTATAGGGCAAGGATGTAAGTCAAACTTAACTAGTTCGTTCCTCTTCCTCTAGGAGTGGAGCGATGTGTCTAGTAATTTTAATAAATTTTCAAATAACAAATTTAAGAATTTGCATGTCCAAATCATCTAGTATGATCATCCTCTTCATTAGGATTACATTTGACAAGATAATATTCTAAAGATATTAAACTAATAAATTCTAATAAAATATCAAGTATATGTGTTTCAAATGTCAAAATCCTCGATGAAACGAAGTTGATAGAAGATTTCAACAAGTAATATTTTTAAAGCTAAGTTGTAAAGTCTATTATAATAAGTTCAAATAATACATATACATATGAACCCAATCCTCTTTACATAAGACAAAGTTGAAAAGGTTCATATTTAATCATGTCAATGTAAAGTCTCATCATTCATGCAAGATGTAAAGTATATAGGGATCAAATCATGCAATCAAATTCTTAATGATCTCATATTGATTGAAAATCTCAATCGTACTGATCAATTTTAAAGTAAATTTTCAAAATAACAAATTAAACATTCAAGTAAAATTGATCATTTGAAAACTTAAAGCAAATCACATCAACACTCTACAACAGTTTGTCGAGGGCGACATAGATTTATTGACATCAGCTCACAAAAGAGTTAATATCACATCGAGGGTATTATAATATTCACGCTCAAAGTAATTTCACGTTAATAAGGACATAGCCCAGGTCCTCTGCCCGCATGGTTTGGCTCAAAGCCTCCACAAAGTAGAGGTTACGACCAGACCCCTCTGATCGGGTTATTGCCGGCAAATGATATGATTCTATTACGGTAACGATTGCGACTCGTATATTCCTCAACGACATTCTACCCTTTGAATTATGAACCAGAAGGGTACATATCATCGGCACAAAATCTTATGTTAATTAAAGTCGACTTAAATTTGTCCACATATGCAAAATTTCACCCCATATTTGACAAAAATCCTTCAAAAATATTAGATCAACTACCTTCTCTGACTAAATAGATCATGAACCATGATGACTCGAATGATAGAATCATGAGATCTTGATCGTGTTCATCATAATTTTTCGCACCATCTGTTTTAAGCTCCATATGATAAATTTTACAACTTCAAATCATGTTTATATGTTAAATATTCAACTCGAAATGACTAATAGCAATCGAAAGTACACACTTGTAAACAGGATGGGTTGTAAACCATGAGGGCTTGCACCTATGGGAAATCTCAAACCATAGATCAAAAATCCTTGTAAAATGAGGATGAAATCTTTGTGTAACGTTCTATCTATAATTCAATGTCTTTTGAAAATTTGACCCTCTAAACTTCCTCTCAACAAACAATAAAACAGAAGAAAACTCGAACCCAGCTCAGAAGTCCTTGCAAAATGAGGGTGAAAAGACTCGGTAGTAGTTTATCTATTATCTAATTTATCTTCCAAAAATTTAACCCTCAACAAACAGCTTGACAGACAATCGAGGGGCGTGAAAATTTCTAGAGCCCACCAAAATATTTTAACATATAAAAATAATAGGGTGCAGTACATCACCAATCTCCCACTTGTTTGGCCTAGGACCAAGCCTACAACTCCTTAAAAAAAAAATATTCAATTTTTCTTCCATCAACATCACTTAAATTCCTCCTTGAGCAACAATATAGAGTCTAATGCAAGACCTGAAATCATCAGGAATAAAGAGGCAAAAAGAAAAAAAGGTCAGTCCTTAAGTTCATATCAAGTGAAATTGGCCAGCCGTACGTTCTGAGAGAAATAATGTAATGATGAGAAAAATAATTAAATAATTAATCACATAATTTGTTAGCCCTGATGATTACAAGAATTTCCTTGGCTTTTTTTCTTACAAGTACAAGCCTTCTAAAATCAACAGATAAATAAGAAAATAGTTTCCGACTCACATATCATGTACGAAAAAGTCAAATACCATAATGCTCAACCTTGAGAACTTATATTGATATTTTACTAAAGCGACCGAAAATACAACCTTACGTAACAACAATTACTCTGAGTAGAAGCCTTCTAAAATCAACAGATAAATAAGAAAATAGTTTCCGACTCACATATCATGTACGAAAAAGTCAAATACCATAATGCTCAACCTTGAGAACTTATATTGATATTTTACTAAAGCGACCGAAAATACAACCTTACGTAACAACAATTACTCTGAGTAGAAGCCTTCTAAAATCAACAGATAAATAAGAAAATAGTTTCCGACTCACATATCATGTACGAAAAAGTCAAATACCATAATGCTCAACCTTGAGAACTTATATTGATATTTTACTAAAGCGACCGAAAATGCAACCTTACGTAACAACAATTACTCTGAGTAGGCTCTGAAAAACAATAAAAGAGCAGTTGTAGAGGCCTCGCAGGTTGTTCTAAAATCTTTATTCAACGTTACATAACCACAACGTTAAAACAGGATCAAATAAAATACAATTTATATTCTCACCTAAGGGAGTTCACACCTCCCCTCTGCTAAGTTTAATAACAATAGGAATCAACTTTGAGTCACGGTCATCACATTGTCAAGATGCAGTAGATATCAACAAATTTTAGTATCATAATAGAGATGACAGGCCATATAAGCAAAGCAGTGAGGCGGTCAACACACACCTATACCCAGACAGGCAACAATAAATGGCTCCCCACAGCCGGATTCAAATTCATTCAAACAAGTGCCGAAGCCTTATGTGGGCTCTGCAACTCTACGTGGTTCGCAGTCGGAATAACTTTGGAGGGAGAAACCTGCTCACCTTTGTGATTATCATTTAATAAGGGCTTGTCCTTGACTTCTTCCACAATTAAATTGTCCTTGTATCGTTCGGTCTTGTGTGTTAACACTTGAGACACAACCAAGTTTTCGCTTTCCAAAACAGTTTCCTCCTGGGTTGATATGACAGTCACATCTATACTCTGCTCCCACTGTGCCTGTTTTTTCAGTTCATTTTCTTCTCCTTCAGCTGGATTTACAGCAGAATCTTGATAGACGTCATATTTATAGGCTTTGTCCTTTTCCACAGGCTTATCATTTGAATCAACTTTTACAGGAGTGTCCTCAATAAAAGCTTTAGCAGCAGATTCTTCGTCTCCTACTACAAAATCATCATCAGCATCCATTGGATCTGCATCTTCTACGCTCTTTACTGATTGTTTAGACACAATTTCACTTTCCAATGCCTCATTATTTGAATCAATTTTTACGGGCTTGTCATTTGAATTAACTTTTACAGAAGTGTCCTCAGGAATAGCTTTAGCAGCAGATTCTTCCTCTCCTGCAGAATCACCATCAGCATCCATCGGATCTGCATCTTCTACACTCTTTAGTGCTTGTTTCACAACCTTTTCACTTTCCACTGCCTCATCCACAACATCTGCATCAACCTTATCCTTTTCCTGTTTAGTTCCATCATCTGAATCAACCTTAGAAGAACTGCACACCGTAATAACTTTAGCAGCAGTATCTTTCTCTCCTTTTGCTACCTTTTCACTTTCCACTGCCTCATCCACAACAACCTTATCCTTTTCCTGTTTACTTCCTTCGTCTGAATCAACCTTAGAAGAACTGCACACTGTAATAACTTTAGCAGCAGTATCTTTCTCTCCTTTTACCGAGCTATCCACATCATCTATGCTCTCTAGTGCTTGTATAGCCACCCGCTTCTCACTTGCAAGTGCTTCATAATCTACCACCGCATCAACATCATGCTTTTCCGCTTTAGTCCTTTCAGTCAAATTAACCTTGGCAGAACCATCATCCGCAATAGCATTAGTAGCAGCCGCTTCCTTCCCTTTCACTGAAACATCTTCAGCATCATTCATATCTGCATCATTTACGCTTTCTAGCACATGTGTAGCTGTCTTCTCACTTTCAGGTGGTTCATCAACTAAATCTGCATCTATATTATTCTTCTCATGTTTAGCCCCTTCATTTGAATCTACCTTAAAACTATCCTCGATATCTTCAGCAGCAATCTCATTCTTTCCTACATTCAACGAACTACCCACAGCATCTTTTATATCAACATCTTCAACATTCTCTGCCGCTGGTATAGCTACTCCTTCCTCACTTTTCGGTTCCTCATTCTCTACTTCTGCATCTAAATCATCTTTTTCATTATTAGTTCCTTCAATTGAATCATCTTTAGAATTATCCCCTGAAATCGCTCTAGTAGCAGCCAATTCCTTTCCATTCACTGAACCAGCCTCATCATTTTTCATTTGAGCGTATATTAAGCTCTCTAGTCCTAGTGTGGTTACATTTCTACTTTCCAGTGCCTCATCCTCCGCCTGTTCATCTACAACACCATTTTTCTGTTTGATTTCTTTCTTTGAGCTAGAAATCCTTCCTCGCTTCTTTGGAGGTTCTTCCTGTAGAGTTTCCATTGCTTTTATCTTTTCACTAATCCTAGCAGAGCGCCTTGGGGTATCACCTGTTTTCACTGATCGGTAAGTAACAGCAATGTACAGACATCGATTGTGTAGATAATATAAAAATAAAGAGCAAAAATAAACCAACCAGTTCCCCAATCAAATACAGAAGAAGAAAGATTTCCAGGATGAGACCGAAGATATTGGTTCAACTTTTTCTTGTTTCTAATCACCTCACCAGTGGGAGAAATGAAAAAAATCTCGTTCCTCATGGGAGTCCCAGCTTTCTTTGGAGCAAACTGAAGTAAAAAGATAGATGAAGCATATAACAACAGGTAGAAACAATGTTCATGGAAGTAGGAGGAAAAAAATGCAGTCTAATAAACAATCTGGGCAAACATGCAGAGCAATCTATTTACATTAGAGCATCATATTGTAAATTAATTTGAACAAAGAAAATGTGCTTGCATTGTAAAATAGGCAAATTTGAGTATAATTTTGATTTTTTAAAATACTGAATAATTGAAAAGGTAGAATCCCAATGAGCCCAATACTAAGTCCTATCTCTAAGCCCCCAATACCATATGCTTTCTTCATCTTTGCCTCTCGAGTCTTCTCATCTAGAAAAGCAACAGACAACCCTCTGTTGTTAGCTCCTTATACAAGAGCAACCAACAATCCTGAAACAGAAGTATGATTTTCTTCCAAACAATTATTAAAATTTTAAATCAATTTATACTTATTAGTGTTATATGCAACCAATTTATATATTATTAATTATTTGGTGGTACAAATTCAGCATGCTTGAAGGTAATCCTTCACCGATAGAGATTACCTAACACCAAAGTATGCTATTCCTCTAACAAGACGAGTATGAGTGCTTGTCTTCCTAGAAAAATTAAGCTTTTCTTCCTTAAGATTCGGCCTAATTGATTAAGTTGGTCCGATTGGCTTAATAGTTTTATGTCACCGTCATCAATTGGGAAAAAGTTTAAATCAATTAGAAATGCCACATTTTGCTTTAATGATCGTGTTAGCTTGCAGTGACACAAATTAATCATGATGATTACATCCATTGAAAGACTCATAAGTGAAAATTACAATCATGAGAAAAAAAGAAGCACATTAAAACACTCGCTTCAAATTGTCATTCTAAAACTTCATATAGAAGCCTAACAAATTTGAACCAATAACCCCTAAGTTTAATGGAAGTTTGACATAACTATTGTTTTGAACTTAGAATGATTAATAAATGATGAAATTTGCATGATCTCTTTCTCACTACTTTAAATTACAGGCTGCAAACACACATCAATGTAGCACTGCTTTCTAACGTCTTTTCAAAAACTTTTGTGGTAAATAGATGATTTTGAGAGTCAGATCTATTAAAGTGTGATATATATGAGAAAACTATTATCCAACATTATATTTAAAAAAAAAAATCCACATCAACTTTCAAAAAAAGTTATGTTTCCTACAGTAGGTTTGTAACTACCTTTACAAAAAACCGTAGCCACCCCAAAAAATTAATAATCTTGTAACATTGATAAATTAGTACCAACTTGTTGGAAATATAACCTCGCCATATAGGAAAAACAGCCAAATAATAGCTACTCATTAGAAGCCTTAGATTAACTAGATTGCTCTATCATTTAAACCTTATATCAACTAAAAAATTAATAAAATCAATGTGCTTGATCCATCTATCGAATCAACCAAGTACCTGTCATGAAAAATTGTGATAAATTGGATTGCCTATATGTCCATAAGCATTTTTGTGTATAGCATATCTTATAAAAGCAATCTTTGAATTATAACGCCACATTCACAATCTAATGATGTGTAGCTGCTTCTGAAAACTCTTTACTCCATCAAAATCTTGATAAAATATGCTCTTCAAAATGAAAACGCAATTATCAATGAGTTAGCACTTAGCAGTACCTAAACATTTATATAAATTTTAAGTTTTTAAATACTTTATTTGACAAAATAATTTAGTTGAATTGTAAAGTTAGATCTACAGTCATCCACTAAACTCAAATAGTTGAATAAGATAATGAATGCATTTTATGCAAAAAAAATCAAAGGTTATTTGCATTTAATATTAAATCATTTAATGCGTGTCTGGGCATAAGAATTCTATCGACATGTTTCCTTTCCACGACAACACCCTGCCTACCATCAACTAGAGGCCTTGAATATGTCGGCAATGTTGAAGTTATATTATGGCCATACCAACTTCTACCATATAGACATGAAATAAATGCTAGGCTTCGAATAAGCATGGCAACCAAAGGCAAGCATTCATCTTCATGAACCCAAATCAAAGATCAACATAGGGAAACATAAATCACCAAGGTCTTTAAGCTCTACATGGATTGAAGATCAATGGAACAAGGGCCTCATACAAACCAACACAAAGATTAATGATCCTTCAACCCTTTTTCGAAATCCTTACAAAATTGTTGAGAGAAATATGATTGAAAATTATAGCTGCATTCATAGAGAGATGCAAAAAATAAAAACAAGTTGGTTTGATGCCACAATGCATTGTAGGTAAGAAAAAAAAATTGAATAATCTATAGATGTGTGAGAGGACAAGTTATTTGCGTAGAGAGGGGGCCAAATGCATGTTTTCTGGATGATGAGAATGCAAGCCGATTGGGAGGTGGGAAAGGTTGGTGGGAAATGTTGTCAACTGAAGAAGTGGAAGGATGGTCGAGTAGAAAGGCTTTGTTCAAATAGGAAATTAAGAGATCAAAAACAAAAAAAAAGTTTAGAGGGACTCGAGGGAAAGGGATCATGGCTTGCAGTTATGACGTTGTGGATGATATAAGTGATGAGAAGGCAGAGAAATAGTCATGCGATGAGGGATAGATGCCAGAGTTTATTCTTTTCAAACTCGTTTTGAAACATTTATTTTTGGTAAAATATCCATAAAATTTCATTAATTTTTTGAATTTCATGTTGTTTATTATCGTCAAAGTCATCAATAATATTTAAGAAATGGTTCTGCCTGATACTAAATGAAATCCAAGCAAAAAGATAATAATGGGACGATTACTTCAAATTTCAAAAAGAGATGTGAAAAAAAAAACTAAAGAAAGATAAATGCAAAACCCCATAAACAAATTTAAAGAGCAAATAATAATTTCTAATTGACACTGGAAACATCAGATGTCATTGCCAATTTGATGGGAAAGTCTAATACCACATAGCTCAGCCACCTATTATAAATATCTCCTACCAATAGGTTACCAATCTTGCATTAAGAATGTCAAGACAAAAAAATACATAATGTGATTCCTTATCTATTACCCAAGAAATGGCTCTGAAAAAATAAATAAAACCATGAATATTTGGTGAAGAGTAAAGCTCATACAATTCTTGAAAAATCAAGATTATATTCTTTTTAGAAGAATAAACTATGAGCTAAAGCCTCCAAGTAATGGAAGTTCTTCATGTCACAGGTGCCTTTCGGTACAACACCAAAAAAAAAAAAACAAAGATACATGTAATACCAAAAAAAGTCAAAACCACCATTAGGGACGACTCAATTTAGTCTTGCCTCTGTCTCTAGTTCTAGGAAAGGGGTCGGCTAGCAAATTGGTGAGTTGTGTGTCATTACCCAAAGTAACCAATGTGTCATCCACTAGATTTCTGAGCTCAAGTAGGCCACCATTCTTCTTCTTCCTCCTGGATGTGTAAACATGTCATTCCTCGTCTGAAGACTGACTCATCAGATCAGTATGTTGGTCAACATATTGTCGAACATGTATAAGTTGTTGAATCCCTTGCGCTTGACTAACAATAACGACTTGCTCGTTTAGATGAGGTGGTAGAACTGCAATAGAAGGATTGTCAACTGTTGTAACCATATTAGGTTCTAGTATAAGTATGTATTGTCGCCTCTGTACCGGATACTTCCTAGGGACGAGGAGCTGCAAGGCTCTCTTGATTATCGGTTCAAACATTTTCCTTAGTATTGTTTTCAATAATGTTTGAAGGTGTAGGTTACTCAGCAGGGCCATCCGGTCACACATCAATCGCAAAAACAGAAATAGTATTGCCAGAAAGTGGGTCCCCGGGAGCAATTAAATCAAACACCAATTCCTATCTTGTGGTAATCTTCTTCACAGGTGGGGCCAATGTGTCCAAAAAAGTGGGTTTAAACCCATCCTTATTCGCTTGAGCTGTAGATTTCAAGTTAGGATGGAGTTTGTCGCATTTTTCAAGGATATGCCCAAACATCTTTCAGTGGGTAGAATAGAAAGATTTATGTTCCATGACAATTTGTCGTCAATATCCATTATGTGTTGTGCCCAACCAAACTTCTGTAATATCAAGTAAAGTGGTATCCCGTTCCACAATGATTCTGGCAACAGAAGGCCTGGTTAGATTGAAGGTAGGTAGATCGAGCTTCAGAGGATCCCCAAGTATGGCCCCAATAGAGTAAAGAACTTAATGATTAAATAATACAGTTTGAGTCCAGGTAAACTAAAACATACTGGTACAGTGGGAGGTTCAAGGTTTAAGTCAAAATCAGAAGTCCACTTCAGTAACTTCATTAACTTTCCTGCAATGTTAAGATATTTTTTTGAGAAAATCCGAGCGTAGTCTTCAGTCACGGCTTACTGA